>NC_068982.1:19069935-19071795 GCF_001194135.2 Octopus bimaculoides
CAGAATGATTAATAGATATCATAAAATATTATAAAATATTATAAAATATATATGTATATTACACATGCACATGCGCACGCACATTGAAGGCGCGTGCCTTCGAGGTTAGGGTATTCGGTTCATGATCGTAAGGTCATGAGTTCGATTCCCAGCGTCCCTTGGTGGGTTTGAACAAACCATTTCATTTCATGTCGTTCTAGTTCACTCTACTATCAAACGTAGGCTGCATTCAAATGTCATTCAAATGACCAGCCTTGTTACGCTCAATTTTCCTAAGAACTCCATTAAGGGTACGCGTATCGGTGGAGTTTTAAGCCACTTCCACGTTAATTTCACGATCAGAACATTTGTCTTCGTATCCGCGGTGTGCCAGTTTTTCTTTTCTTTTTTTTTTTTGTCAATATTACACACATTTCAGTGTGACATTTTTCATCTAACGACTTATGCGCGGTCAGTTTATAAATAACAAATTACATATCATTCAACTGCAGCTACAGCATACTGCCCAAATTCAAAAAGACCTTTCATGAAAGTGTGACTGGATAGCCATAGCTCGAACAAACGTTTCGCAATACTAAATATCTCGATTAGACTCGCTCTATGGCTAAACAACACACACAAATTGTTTCATAATTTAATATTATTCAGCAGGTATGCTGAACAGAGTATATTAGAGAAAATATAGACATTTATGATATTGATTTTTGAATTTAGCACAAGGCCACACATTTGCTGAAACGATTAGTCGATTTAATCGATATCAATTCATGAATGAATTTTATCGAGCGCAAAAGGATATGAAACACAATGGACGTCGATGAAATTTATACACAGGACTTAATCAAATGTTTCTTTGCATATTGTTAGTAGTGTCCGACATTTAACTATTCTGTAACTTTATTTAATTAGAACGAGTTCAGTAAAGCAATCGAACCGTACATATATCAGTTCCAGGAAACATTTATTGTTTTATACACCATACTGAGTTCGCAGTTTGATATAGTTTTATATAATTTTGTTACTAGTAATGTTTTGAAAGACATAAATGGGGTCTTGAATGCATTTGTTCGCAGTTAGGCTTTTAGATATTCATCAGCTACACAGGGGTTTACAGAATATGAACCTCATGTTAAAAGATAAAACATGCTTCAATATTTACATTTACACAACCATTCGATTAGTTTGTTCACAGATTCCCATCAAAGGAATTGCTCTTGGAAGGATGTATCATACAGGACAACGTGAGATTAATAAACTAAGTGTAAGAACTGACTCGTGTAAACGTACTGGTTTATTTGAAATAATATAAAGCAATTTTCTACAAAAGAAGGCTTTTGTCAACATTTGAATTGATGTTTGTGGTTGAAGCGAGTACCTTTGATCTTTTAGGTCTCCGAGGTGATTTTCTTTTAATTGTAGAAACATCATTTCATATCTAGTTATAAGTGCATAGCCAGGTATGGAATTAGACCACACCGCTTCGTACAAATAACAGTAATACGAAGAATAATATGTTCTACTATATATACAAGGTCTGAAATTTGTGTGGGAGTGGCAAATCGATTACATCGATCCTGTGTTCAAATTATACTCATGTCCTCGACCTCAAAAGTATGAAATGTAATATTGACCTTGGCGAAATTTCTACGCAGAACATAAAGACGAACAGAATGACGCTAAAAATTTCGTCCGACGTGCTAATGACTCTGCCAGCTCACCGTCCTATTAGGACGGTGAGCTGGCAGAGTCATTATTATTATTATTATTATTATTATTATTATTATTATTATTATTATTATTCAGTAGTTTTAGTTTTATAACGTGCTTTCACTTCACTACCGAGCGCAATTATTATTATTA
>NC_068982.1:19071805-19074677 GCF_001194135.2 Octopus bimaculoides
TTTTCATATTATATTTTTTCTTTATTATTATTATTATTATTATTATTATTATTATTATTATTATTAGTAGTAGTAGTAGTAGTAGTAGTAGTAGTATATTATAATGTGTGTTAGAATATAACGGTATGTAATTTTATATTGCAACGAATTATCATTTAGGTTTATAGAAGGTAATTTAGAATGGACTATAATAGTTATTGTATGCTTTAAAATGGTTAGAGTCGCTTTTCCACGGTATAATTACTCCAGTTTCAACACACGATTTCAGATCAAATCTCTTGCAAAGAAGTACAACTCAAATATGATATTTCTGTAAGTTGAAAATATTGAATATTCGATGCACTTTCTAACAGCTTCTTTGGCAACCATTCAAATTCTCGATCACTGATACTGGTTCGATATGTTCAGCAAGTAGTTTTGGTTATATAAGTGTATTATATATACATATCTTATTTAGATATGAATTTTCTTTAATCATTAATAAGATTCATATTGGTGATAATTAAAAGGATCGAAGAGAAAAGTAACCTAAAGATATATATGCAAATATATTTGTAATCAGCAAACCATGAATATTATTCGGTGCTTCTATTTTTCTCCATAAAAAGAAAACCGAAGAAAATGGGTCAGGTACTCCTCTACGCCACCATTATTTACAAAACGTGATATACATTCATCTGTTCACAAAGCAAACAGATGATATCTATCATATTTGCGGTAGCATAGATGTGTAAGGCCCGCAAAATATTGTTACTGTAAATATAGCTGCAGTATTGATGAATACAAATACTCTGTTTAGTAATGACTAATGAATTATGTTAGACGTATTTTAGTGCAACAGTTTGGACTGCAAAGATTCAACAACACATATGAAATATATTCTGTAAGATTTCTTTTCGCTTCATAGAACATTCCTTCAAATTGCAGAACTTACAAGAAAATTATACTTCTCACAATGAAAATGAGAACACATTGTCACGAAGGCAAAGAGAGCACGTAAGAAGATGCATTATTCCTAATGAATTAACTGACATTGTATCGTTATTTTTAACTGTTACAAACAAATGATTAAAAACAAATACATTAGAATTATTGAAATATGCGTGTACCTAAAGTAAATGCTATTTATGACACTTGAATTCAAGAATGTAACCTATCCTTTGCTGGAATTTTGGCACTCATGCAAATCATGCTACTTCATTATTTACACGAGGTTACATATATATATATTAGAATACATAATGTCACATTAGCTCCTTTTATGAATCGCTACTGAGAAAACTGGAAAGTTATTTGTAAAAGTTTCAGCTACTAATCAAATATACAAAATCTACTCATTGTATTGAGTAATCTTTCGTTACTTGTAAGCACAAGTGTTTACAAATATATATATATATATATATATATATAAATATTTACACATACCCACAAATTACACAAATATATATGCACATGCTTATACACACATACGCCCACTTATAAGATGCGCAGGCGACAAATATTTCGATAAATGAATCATTCATTTCCAAGGGTACCATTGTAATCCTTACCATCATGCTATGTATCTATATTTAAAAACCTGTTTGAAGCATGGACGTTGCTTTATCTTTGTATTTCTTACCGCATTATAGAGGTAATTATTGATTGAACTATAATCCATATACTTTCAAATTTACAGTATGTATCGATCGATACACTTCTTGATTGCATGAATGTGTTATATTTTTATGCATACCTTCCAGTAGTATAATATTCCTGAATCTTCATAGCAACGGGATAGGATATCAATACTATTTCAGTAACAGAAAGAGGTGTTATTCATAGTGCTATGATGCTAATAAAATTTGTAGCAGTAATATATCACACATACACACGCTCACATTAACACATGCGTACGCTCCTACAATCACATACGCATTGTGTGAGTATGTGGGATTCCATATTATGCATTGCATTTGTGAGAGTGTTTCTGATAAATCATTAGTGTATGAATAAATTAATGAATATTATTTGTCTGCTTTCCATATACCGAAAGACAGTCAGATTATTAATGACTATTTTCTCCATATGCTACCTATTCACAGTTTGATGAATTTGATATAAGTATTTACATAGAAGCGACGGAATACTGATTGCTGTATTTGAGTGGTTGAACTCTGTGTTCGCTATTGCTCTCTCGACACGCCAACCTGTACTATGTCATACATATTGTAAAATGTAAACATGTATTGAAATTGAGTTTGTCTGAATACGTACATCATAGTCCAATCAATAGCACTGGACGGCGAATAATACAAACGTCAATGTTATAATTTAATAAAAGATTTAGACTAATTGCCATTCGGAAAGCTAACAGAAGATAAGAAAGAGCAAGAATTCGGATCCGATTTGTCAAGTGGTTGCATGAAGAAAGAGTAAATAGTTTTTGAGCATTTACAAGTTTAGAATTTAGAGTACACGTGATATTCAACATACTGACTAGTAAAGAACTCATGAACTGAAATGAACAAAGACATATCTTACATATATACATATATACATACATTCATACATAAATACATATATACATATATTCATACATAAATACATATATACATATATTCATACATAAATACATATATACATATATTCATACATAAATTCAAGAATGTCTTCACCTCTCCTCTGAGTCACATGCAGATAAAGAACCCAGCTGATTTCTTTGACAATAGCACTCAGCAGAAGGGGACTGCATCCATTACCTACATCGACATTGAAGAGGAAGATGTGATAGCTGCCATAAATGAAATGAGCTCAAATTCGGCAACTGGCCCCGATGGTTTCCCAGCTGTCCTCTTAAAGTCGTGTAAACAAGAATTAGCAGCACCACTCC
>NC_068982.1:19075322-19081387 GCF_001194135.2 Octopus bimaculoides
TCAATGCAACAAAATTTCAAGTACTGCGCTACAAGACCACAAGCACCTCCCAACTGGCATACACAGGGCCTGGAGGTACTGCAATCCCAGAACCACAAACAGAAAGAGATCTGGGCATCAACATGTGTAGTGATGCATCATTTCACATGCACATTGTCAAGTTGACAGCAAAGTGCAGACAACTGGCAGGGTGGATACTGAGGACATTCCGTACAAGGGATCAAAAAATCATGTTGATTCTATGGAAGACATTTGTTCTGAGCCGCCTAGACTATTGCTCTCAGTTGTGGTCACCACACAGTGTTAAGCGGACAGCAGAACTCGAGGCAATTCAGCGGCACTATACAAGTAAGATCGCCACAGTCCAACAGCTGAACTACAGGGAACGACTGAAGGCACTAGGTCTCTACTCCCTGGAGCGCAGGTGAGAGAGATATGTAATAATATAGGTATGGAAAATACTGGAAGGACTGGTGCCAAACTTTGGTATCAAGTACTACAGGAATGCCCGCACGGGTCGCCACTGCATGGTGCCAAAGGTACCGTCCACTGCATCTCACATAAGAACGAGATACTGCAGCAGCCTCGGTTTCAGAGGACCTCAGCTCTTCAATGCCCTGCCAAAACATTTGAGAGACATGCAAGACATGGATGCGGAGGTCTTCAAGACAAAACTTGACGCTTTCCTCTCCACGATACCAGACGAACCAATGGATCGTAATGAGACGCAGTTTAGGGCAGCTGTGTCAAATTCTCTTATACACCAGATGTGCCATCAAAACTCTTGATTGGACCATGTCAGGTGGGGGAGAAGAGCCATGCGAGGAACGTGAAAATCACGGTGGTGCACCAGCATGACCGCAGCCACTTGGCTGAAACACATAAATTAAAAAAAAGAAACATAAATACATATATTCATACATAAATACATATATACATATATTCATACATAAATACATATATACATATATTCATACATAAATACATATATACATTTATGTGCGTACGGGTGTGTGTATACGTACAAATATAGGCGTAGGCGTGATTGTTTGGTTATAGGCTTGCTTCCCAGCCACATGGTTCCGGGTTCAGTCCCACAGCGTAGTACCTTGAACAGGTGTCTCAGTTGTCTTCCGTTATAGCGTCGGGCCGACCAAAGCCTTCTGAGTGATTTCGTAGACGGAAACTGAAAGATGACCCTCGTAAATATCTGTAAGTGTTGAGTGAGTGTGTGTGTTTTTATGTCTCTTTGTCCACCCACTACCGCTTGATAAACGGTATCGGTGTGTTTATATCCCTGTTACTTAGAAGTTCGGTAAAAGAAATAGATAGGATAAGTACTAGTGTTAAACAATAAGTCCTGAGGTCGACTAAAACCTTTCAAAGCGTTGCTCCATCATGGCCGCAGTCAAATGACTGAGACAAGCAAATGAGCAGAAGTGTAATAGAATTGTTGGTATGGCTGTGGAATAGTATTATAACATATCCTTTTGATATATAAATGTGTGTATGTGTGTGCGTGTGTGTGTGTGCGTGTGTGTGTGTGTGTACGTATGTATGTATGTATATATGTAGGTATATAGATTATATTATAAAATAAGAGCAGGAAAATTACATAAAAAAAAAGAATCATCACTGAAGATATACGTCCAAAATAATATATTAATAGATAGATGTATAAATATATGCAGAATGATTATTTAAAAAGATTAAAAGTTTGAAATATCTTACGATCATTTCATGAATGTATTAACCTTCGAAATGGAATCTAAAATTGATAATAATTATTAGGTTAAAGATCCTCTCGTCAGAGAGAAAGAGGTTGAATTTTTGTGTAGTCAATCGAATGCTCTTTAAAAATACACGAAAAAGATGTTGTTTAAAAAGTTACTGGCATTTATATGCGTTAGTACTATGTTGTGCTAAATATTTTGAAGAAATAAGGTAAAATCCATTTTTTTAATGTAATTTTCTTGTACTTATTTTGTAGTATAGTATATAATCGCTCTTATTAAATGTCTAAATACCTTTAATGTTTTAGACATTTCCCTACCAAGAGCAATTATTAGAAATTCAGTATATTGTTTTCTCATTGAATATATTTGATTAACGATATGCATTTATGTATGTATGTATGTATGTATGTATGTATGATTGATCGCTGACCAAAACATTCAATTTTATTCCTCCGTGTTTTTCTCCTTGTTTTCTCCATATTCCTTCTGTTGAAGAGCGTAGCTCGAAACGTTAAGGACTTTCTGTATTCCCGAGCGTTAAACTAATACATCCTTTTGTTGTTTACACCACCTGTCCTCGTCTGTTGTTGTTTTTTTCGTAAATTCTCCCATATATATATAATTTAAAATTTAAAATTTTAATTGTTTATACATTTACCGATAATGGTGTTAACACACCGAACTACTTGGTAAAATTACTAATTATCAATTAATTATTAATTTTTACCCTATATATGTATATATATATATATATATATATAAATACATACACGCTTAAGCGAACACATTACCATTTACACTCAGAAACATACACTTCAATAAATGCAATCGCACGTATATGCACGCACGTGTGTGTATTTGTGTATGTGAGGTAGTTTGCTTTAAGCTGTGCAATGGGTGCAATATGTGTACGGATAAGTGTGTGTATATAAAACATCAAGCAATGCAAGGGAGAAGTTTCTCAAAGTATGTAAGGTGATTTCAGTATGTGTAAACAAAGACAAAATATATTGTATTACCTTACCCGATGTCCACTGGCCCATATTTCGGAAAACTTTTGCCTTTTCAAATGGAAGACAGACTAACAGACAGACAGAAAGAAAGAAATAAAGAAAGACGGGGGGAAAGAAAAATGGAAAGAAAGGAACAAACGAACAAATAGACACACGAAGCTTATTTCCTTCAGCAACATCATGCATTCTCAATGTATGATTCTTAAAAGCCTCTCATATAAAAGTATTATCTAATGTTTCCCACCTCATCAAAACATGTAAGCCTGGAAAAACATTTCAAAGATGACCTATCCTTTAAACGTCAACAGACTTCTTTCTAAAAGTTCGTGCATCCTCTCTCAGTTCTTTTCCTGGTCGTAAAGATAGTTCAAAGGAGTTTATTCGGTGATGCCACAGCCTCCTTCAGAATACAAGCAAGATAATTAAGCATGCTTAGACATAATATCTCTCTTTGACTTCTGTACCTGCCCTTGCAACTGTTTACCCTGCAACGGACTACACTATCCAGCAGCCTCCATTGCTTATGTCTAACACGTCGTCGGACTACCTTCAATCTATGTCACCAATACATTTAATTTTACAAAAAAGCATTTTTTTTAAGATCACAGACATATTCTCACATGTATATACATCAAAAGCTCAGACATAAAGAGAAATAGTAAGAGAGATAGAGAGGCGGGGAATATATATTCCACCTCAAGCTGTTTAAAGCATAAGATAGTTCTCGAAGATTTCGATTCTCAAGCTGGTTATCATTCTTTCAAGTTTACCGTTTGTATCTACTCCTTCGGCTGAGACCAATGATGACTCTACTCCGCGTTAGACCCTAGAATATGATGTGTTAACATATTCATCCCTTTATGTATAACATATGTGTACATAGATGTGTGTATATATATATATATACATACATACATATATATATAAATATTCTTTTATTTTATTATTCTTTTAATTGTTTTAGTCTTTTGACTCCGGCCATGCTGTAGCATCGCCTTTAATCGAACAAATCGACCCATAAGACTTATTTATTTTTTGTAAGTCTAATACTTATTCTATCGGTCACATTTGCCTATATACATATACATATCAATGTTTGAACTTCTTTCCTTTAACACCTCCCTGATGTCGGGGGTTGTTTCATCCCACAATGGAATCGATCTACAAATATTATTTTGGACAACCGAGCCGCAAGAAACAGCTTCTTGATTTGTTATTGTAATACTCTTCTTTAACCCCTTAATTCTCTATATCATATGTATTCTGTGTTAGTCGGACCTATTTGTATGTAACGTATACATTTTTGTATTTCATGTATTTAATTAACGTTGTATAATGAGCTGTCTAACTCGCTTGTCCCTACATGTACATATATATATATATATATATCAGAGGTTTACGGCGCGTCACTAATCGATTAAAGTATTTTGAGAATTTCCTTGTTGTAAAAGATTTATAATGCAGTGAATATAAGAGAGAAAGCGATTGGAAAAGTAAGGGCAATGATTGGGTGAAATGTAGGCGAGGTGAGGTAGTCACAAAAGGAAATTCCTATCATACAGTTTTGTTTTGCTTTTCCCTTTTTATTTAAATTTTATGGGAATAGAATTACCGAATTATACTACCAGTAAAGTGACATAGGCATTCATTGCATCTTACCTAGTACACTCCTTATAAACTTAGATATGTACGTGTTACGAAGAGGATAGTTTGTTGAACACGAATTGTTAGTTTCGGGGAGTTGTTTCCTGGCAAGTACTCAACGTAAATAGGGTACAGAATGAACAAGAATTCGGACTGATCCCTCCTTATCGAATGACAGTGGCAGTAGTTTCGTTCGATGTGCTCACTTTAGTTTCAGTAGCAGGTGCTCCAGTGGGAATAATTGTTTTATGTCTTGGGCCTGCTTCGGCATTATCTACTCACATGGGGTTTTCGTTAAGTTTCAAAATATATTTAGAAATGAAGCAGTAAATGACTCGATCGGTCACTTTGTTGCATTAATTATAAATACGAGCACATATATTCTGAATATAGTTTTGCCTGGTTCAACGAGGAGCACTGATTTAAAGTGCAGATCATTTCCTCATAGGATAATGTGTTGATATCAACTTCTCTAAAGTTCAGTAGAAATTCAAAAGTTGGGAGTCCTCTTATTATATCGGAATGTTCAATAGTAAAAAACGATATTACTGTTTGTATCCCAAACTGTGTTTATTGTAGCACAAGAAGATGCGAGAATAAGTATGTCAAAACGAATTTGTAAATTAAAATTCTTTTAATCTGATGTGTACAGGCACACATTTTCTGTCCACAGTTCCCCCTCCAACTGTATCAAAATACTCGAGACTATGATATAATCAAATGAACAAGATGTCATGCGGTGCGACAGCTTGATTAGCAAGTTGTTGACTACTGTTCGAATCTATTCACAAAGCACAGACGAACCTGAGTCTGTTAGAAAACCTTCTAGTAATTCTTGCACTATTCTCATAGAATCCGAGCTAAGTTGATGAAAATTAAATTTGTAATTTAAACAACTATACACCTGCAACATCTTGAAAATGTATAACTTCTTATGATTTGTAACTATTTTATCAGTTTTTGAACCTGTGATCGAGAGAAGTCTAATTGCACGCATTAAAAAAATGGCAACACTAGCGAGATTGGAGCGTTCACATAGTCACTCTCTGTATGACAAGAATCAACTATGTCATCCTCAAATCACACCAATCGCATTCTTAAAATTTGACTGCATTTATTAATAGTTGAAAATGGTGTATAATTGTATAAATACTCGATCAAATCTGGCCTACAGCTAGGAGACTACCACTAAAATTCTCCATGACAACATATTAATAAAGATACACTAAACAAAACTAGATATAAAAATATTATATGTTATAACAACTACCTTGTGATAAATGAAACTAAATACAAATATGAAGAAATGAAAATCTATAAGATTCATTATCGAAGCCATATTAAAAGGAAAATATGATGAAAATCTCAAAAGACCGATAGTGCATTCCAGAAAGAAATTAATTCTAGAGACGATCGCAAATATAATTCTTGATTACTAAAATAAACCTCAGGATATATGAAGTCCAGTGATAGTGAATAAAAAAGAGACAATATTACATTCCCCTGAGTCTCGCCTGCAATAGAAACGACAATAGCCAACGCCATTAATATCGTTCCTTCCAGGAACTTTAATGTTCCAAGCAAGTATAAATGACAAGCAAAGCAATTATGACCAAGTCCTCAATAAAAGACGACTTGAATATATATACACATATATATATATATATATATA
>NC_068982.1:19081585-19083146 GCF_001194135.2 Octopus bimaculoides
TAATAGAGTTATTAATATTTCTAAGTCTCTCTAAAGGAGACTACGGCAGCGGTACTGGAAATTAATAGTTATCGCCAAGCCAACATGGCAGTCCCAAAATTAGGACGAAAGCTGCCGTGAATTAGCTCCAAGAAGCCATCGCCTCTAGCTAGCTATGTGACACACGAAACCTGAGTCCTTTATAACCTTCGAACAGGGGAGGTCAGCAGTGTCCCCCTGCTGGTCTGGCATCTGCAGACTAGTTTCAGGGTGTTGCCCCTTGTCAATGCAGAGCAGCCATCCACTGCTTCAAACATTCATACGATGAGATCTACTGGAGTGGCCATCGCATAAATGAACATGATGTAGCAGCAGCTATGTAGCGGCACGTCATCAGGTGTGTGGCTTTGAAAGTACTTCTGTATCACGTCCAGTTTCACATTATCTATATAATATATACAATGGCTTACGAGTTAATATTTGAAAAGCGTCGCTTAATAGCAGTACTGATATGCTTTCGTATATAAAATCGGGGGCAACGCGTATTAACAAACTAAATCCTTATAATAACTATACTTACAAATTTAATTAAAAACAATATTGTTTATTATTGATGATATTGCTCAAAAGTGCATGTTAGCTATTGTTTCTAACTGCAAAACTCTTATAAGCCGGTAACGATGGTGGTAAACGAATTGACATGTTAACCGATTTGTTTTCTATAGAATACTGTGTTAGCTACCCATGATGGGAAGAGCTGTTTGCATAGTTGCATGTTTACGAAATGCTTAATGTAAATATATTATTAACCCAATTGTAATCACATGTGCAAACGTTCATACAAATATATATAGAGAGAGAGAGAGAAAGGAGGAGAAAGAGAGTGTGTGTGTGTGTGTGTGAGGGAGAGAGGGAGACAGAGATGTGTATGTGTACATATATATTTGTATGTGTATATATGTGTCAGGTCATTAGTGAAGTCGCTCATGGGTGCTACAGGTAATATCCTATTTCTTTCATTGGCTATCTAGAAATAGCATGGGCACTCAGAAATTCTGTTAGTGATCGACGTGCTGGAAGATCACTAGGAGTGAGGAATCATTCAGCTTTTGTTAAAGCATATTTATGAGAAGTTCACTCAGATATAAAACTAGATATTCAGGAATGACAGTGGATATTTCAGGTGTATCTTACTTACGCTCGAGATGAGGGCGTTCCTATATTCCTGAAAATACGACTCATATTGACACTGCATATATTCCACTAGCATGCATGTGGATCATGTGAATAAGATGGCAAGGATCTGTGAGATGTTGTGCAACATTTATTGAACCTAGAACTGCAGTTTGCCGATCACCAGCATGGAAAGTCTCCGCTTTCCAGTCGATTACGAGGGATCGCGGAAAGCATTGTAGTTCCAGGCCCGATGCTAGATGAAGCCGGCCGCTACTGCAATAAACTCATGCATGGGCATTGCTGAGGTTTCTTGCAACAGTCAGTTGTAATCTTCATAAGTCAGGCGCGGACACCAATCATGTACATATACATACATACATATTACATATATATATATATATATATA
>NC_068982.1:19083253-19086997 GCF_001194135.2 Octopus bimaculoides
TGTGTGTGTGTGTGTGTGTGTGTGTGTGTGTGTGTGTGTGTTTATAACTATAAACTGTTAAAATTGAAGTTTGTCACGATTTGAATCTGTAAGTGTAACAAAATTAATCTTCACTCTGGTATAACACTACAATCACAATTTCTTTGTGTGTACCATTAGCGGATTCAATTCAGGTTGATATATCGATGTCGTATTGCTGTGCTTTCTAACGTATCAAGTGAGTAGCTAGAGATCGTTTCTCTCTTTTGCTTTTCCTCATCACCGTTTTGGAGACACTGGTATAGACATGGCTGCTGCAATTATTTCTCCCATTAGGTAAAAAAAAAAATGGACTGAAGTACTTGCGAAGATTCAGCACGCAATAGATTATCCTACGCCACGTACAGAGCGGGGTGTCTGCTCTGTCTTTCTCTCGCTCTCCATTTTTTTCACTCTTTGCATGTACATGCATGGATATAAGACATCGCTATATCATCGGAGAGAAGCCAGTCGAAGTGCATTTTGACACTCTATGCTCTGACTTCAAACCCCACCGAGGTGAGGGTTTACTCTATAAATGTAGCACAACTATAAGGAACATTTTTCTGTCTCACTACCCCGTCTTTGTCTACCTGTATACATTTTTCTTGAAGGAATTTACTGCGGTCACACCTGCCACTGGATGGACTCTCCTAGTTTTGAATGACTAATTTGCGCTGTCGGTGACAATCGCGCCTCTATGGCTGCATCTACGTAGCGTTTTCATTATTCATAGTTTAAAATACAATCTTTTGCACTATTAACGAAGGATCCTGTCACTGCTTAGATCTTACGGCACCACTATCTCGTTTCATACAAAAGAAATCAATGCAGTCACAATTCTATTTCATCCAAGGAATATATTTTGTTTGCCTTTTTTCAAATAGTTAAATAAGAGAGAAGTTCGTGACCTGTAAAAAATTGTACGCAATTTTTGCCAGTAGCGGAAGCAGTATATTCTTTATTTCAATAAATTGAAAATTTACCATGCTGTGATAGATGAAAATACACTGCATTAATGTAGAACGTAACTCGGGTTTCAAAGTCAGTTCTTTTTTAAACACATTTTTTCACATGTAGAGGGGAATTAAAAAAGCTAGATCACACACACACACACACACACAAACACACACACACACACACACATATATATATATAGGGGCAGGCCTGGCTGTGTGGTGAGATACTTGCTTCCAGTTTATCGTTTTGGCTAGTTCAACTGCTGTTTTTGTGTGTAACACACGTGTTTTATGGCTGGGTCGGCGGTGTGACGTTTTCCCTGTTATTTAAATGAGGGGCGTCGTGTAATGAGTTGTGAAAATTTGAGTTATTCTTCTGCAGACTTTATGTCGTCTGAGGAAGAATTGGTAAAACGTTTAAAAAGAACTGACAAGGAAATGGAAAGAAAGAGTTATGCTGCAGTGACAAAAGAAAAAAATGGAAGACATAAGTCTAGAAGAATTGAGCAAGTTTAAGGAAATACATAAAATGGAAGGGAACGATGTGAAGTTGTTTCCCCCAAAGAAGTGTTAAACGATAAGAATGAGAGGACGATTGTTTACAGGACATACACGGGGGGGGGGGCAACAAGAAAAATAGAAGTTGGTGGCGGAGGCACAAGCTGAAAAAGCGTTGAGACTAATCTAGCAAGAGATATCCTACCTGCACTACAGACAAAGACCAGTACTAGCGTCGAGGAAGAGGAGATGAACACCAACTGGGAAACGGCGGGAAAAGGAGGAGGACACAGGTTGTAAAGGACGACCCCCCAACCCTCACGCGCGTGTGTGTGTGTGTGTTCGGAGACCCTCTTCGGTCACGAATGATCATGGGATTGCAGCTAGAAAGTTACCCTCCAAGGCACAAGTTTGTTTATGGAAGACCAGCAGTGGCGCATGCATACAAGCCTCCCCTCTCCACGCCACCGATGTTATCCAAGGGAAAGGCAAAGGGGCCGATGCAGCTTGGCAGTATTAGAAATAAGGTCAAGATATATACATTAGAAATAAGAGCAAGAAGACATTTTCTTTGCTAATATGCTGAAAAATAGACGCTAAATCGTCTAACCACGTAAAATATTTTCACTTGTATTATTACAGCACCTGGATAATTATATTTTTTAATGAATTTCTGTTTGCTTGCTCTCCTCGTTTCGGCATACAGTGTACTAATGCAGGTCAAAATATTTTATGTGGTTAAATGATCTAGTGTCTATTTTTCAGCATAATAGCATAGAATTTTTTTTTCTTTTTTCCGTTATTCATAATTGTGTGTATAACTTTCTCTCTCTCTCTCTCTCACACACACACACACACACGGAGGGGAAGTTAGATATAAGGATAGAAATATATACATGTTTGCGCACATACATAATACCCACAAACATGTGTGTGTGTGTGTGTGTGTGTGTGTGTGTGTGTGTGTGTGTGTGTGTGTGTATAAATTATATCCTAACATACACATAGATATTTATATGGAAATCTGTATGCATCAATGCACGAATGTATTTCTAGGTATTAAATGTTTCGTGTATGCGTTGAGTCTAAAGTTAGCGATTGCATATGAGTGCATAATTGCAGGTTATGCTGAAGGAAGTGCTAATTGCTGATATAACTTAATACATGGTAATTAGAGATAGTTATTTCTACTTGGGGTTTATACTATGCACTTTATACAGTAAAGGACTGAGTTCGTCGGTCGATTAAATATAAAAGAAGATGTGTTCGCCTGTTAGTTTTGTTAGCTTTTTCATTATTGCATACAGCTCAATTAAGAGGGACAAAGCACGTAGAGTTTGTTGACATTTTCACTCTGCTGGAGTGGATACGTTTAAGGTTTAACTTTTCTATCGTGATATCTAAAAAGCAGAACGGTGGTGCAGGAAGGGAATTCTCAATGCTTACAATATAATGAAGGGAGGTGTGGTGAATTATTATGGTGGCGTCTTGCGTTGAAAGAAAGAGGAAAGGGTGAGAGAGGTTTGCATCTAGTAGACTTCAGTGATGATGTTATACAGCACAGCTTGCTAATTCAGTGTCAACGACCGAAGTAGTTACTTAACAGCAAATGTGATAGAGTAGGGGAAGAGAGCGTATGGGGAGAAATTGTAAGCGTGGAGGGGAATATACAGAAAACCGGTTAGTATTTCTAAACTTGATTATCAATTTGCTTTTATTTTTTCTATTTTTCTGAAATCCAATTTCATATATTGATATGTCTACCAGTGTAGCAGTACTGTGTACTTTCTGAATATGAGAGTCGTATTCATACGGGGGAATTCTTAATGTGACTCAACAAAACTTCGCAGTTATTTTTTTTTTCTAACTACAATATCGAAGTCGGGCTTAATGTAGGTAAACAAGACATTTGTGCTCATTGAAATCCTACTAAAAATACAAATGAAATCAGCTTATAACTAAATCTAGTGTTTAAAACCATAGGCAGACAATCTCGAATTAGAACTAAGAATTATAGAATAAAAGCAAAAAAATCAGACCACTTTATATGAAATACGCATTCCGTAAAATTCAGTGGATGTTCAGTGTATTTGTATTGTTTCAGTAAGATTTGTGGTTAAAAACTTGGATAATCAAATTTTACTGCACAGCTAACATAGTAAAATAGTATTCTCATGAGATGTGTTTCCTCACACACACACGCACACACACACACACACACACACACATGTATGTATGTATAAATGTATGTATATATATATATATATAT
>NC_068982.1:19087281-19089618 GCF_001194135.2 Octopus bimaculoides
CAATAATTAAATTTATCTTACTTGGGGTTTAAAAATCTTATCCCTATAACTAAAACAGAAAAAATCTCTCAAATGTCATCATTTCTAAAAATAAACTTGGCATTATCTCTAAAAATAGCCAAACACCTACTGCTGCTGTCCAAATGAATATGTATAAAACACAAAATAACAGCCAGTCTACTACAGTACATCTGTCAGACGGGATCTTGATGACTGCCATGAGGCAGGAAAGTATGCTAGTCCTTATATGGCTCCAATTGATGTAGATGACTCCATTCTTCGTGTCAAAAATCTCAACAACAGCAGATATGCCCTCATCATCACTGCGATACTGGTTCCCAGTCAAGTGTCTTTTTATGTTGGTGGGAACAAATCAGGAGAATAGCGAGGATGATCAACCGGTTCAAAGCCACACTCACGAACGGCAGCCATTGAACCAATGCTTTACGTGCTGGAGTATTGTTCTGATTGAACAAGCACCCGTTCGTCACTTTTCTTACCGTCTGGATTTGATAGCCTTTCGTAACTGCCTTATCAATTTGGCATTGTACTCTCCATTGATGTTCTTGCCCTTAAACACAATGTCTTTTGCATCCTGAAAAATATCTGTGGTCATCAACTTCCATGCAGATGAAATGACCTTGGCCTATTTTTTAGTGTGTGAGGAAGGGTGATTCTACTGTACGGATTGTCTCTTTCTCTGTGGCTTAATGTAATGAAGCAAACACTCATCCTTGGTTAGGAAACCAACTGGAACGTTCTCAAACAATGTCAGATTTCTCCGTGATGTGATTAGAGCACCTTTGATCATATGTCAAAAGACGTAGCACTCACCGAGCACAGACCTTCGTTATGCTAGGTTCATCATGCACAATATCCTGAAGTCTCTCTCGGAATATACTAATCTCATTGGGTATTTTATTTATAATTGATCGCTTGTCATCCATATCCATGCGGAGAACATGATTAATGCTTCCCCGGTAGTGGTAAACTGCAGGATCTCCAGACACTGGGTCATCTCCCCCTCCTCATTTCAGCTGCCTACTTTTTCCCGCTTGATAATGCTAGAAGGTCATCCGCCAATGTAGCAACCATGTCTGCATGAATGACGTTGGGGGCTAAACCTTTTTTCTGAAGTTATATGATGACATCATCATGCCGAATTTTGTCCATTTTCAAGAAAAGTCGGAGTAGATACATCTGAAGTTTTCTTTGAAGAGTCAGGTGACAGTTTACCTGGAAAGGAGTTGTACCGTTTTTATTAAGATTTGAAACTAATACACGCAAGATTTCAGAACTTCATAGTCCTTCATAGTGAGCGAATGAACTTTACAGCACACTACCGTACGATTTCGATAAGAGAAGTGGCACAGACAGTATAGAGGTAGAAAAAATACAGGTAACTACATAAAACTTAGATAAAACTTAGATATGTTTCGACCAAAGATTGGTCCAAGCCATGTCTAACTTAATAGCACCACCTGATAGGATTATCTAAATCCTTTTTAAGTCATATTTTGTTTATGGTCCATTCAAGTAGTGAGTTCTTGTTGAGTGAGTTGTATCCAGGTATGGGTGGCTTATCTGGTATTCCTTGAAGAAATCTGTCAAGACTCCGTTTAAAGGTGATGGGCATCCTTTTCCTCTTTAATCAGTTTTGGGAGAATGTTTAACAGGGCAAGGCCTGTTGAGGAAAATAAATTATGTCGCAGTGTGCCTATGTGTCGTGACCCTAAATTGGGCAGGGGACGTATGGCATATACACACAAGAAAAGGCATATTTAACGGGTGCGCACGTGTAGACAAATACATGTGGACAAATATTTTAACTCACTCGCAGTTTCTTCGTGTGTGTTTGCAATCCAGTGTTATTACCGTCTTTGAAAAAAATCCGTCGGAGACATGAAACAATCAAGTCACATAATCTCACTTTAAGACTATCTAATTAATCAAATCGCAGATATCTATAATCACTTTTATTTTAATTAAAATATTTTCATTCTTTTTCAACCATTTAATATCTCATATTTTTCATGAATATGATATTGTTTACCTGTTTCTTAGCTAACTTGTTGAAGCGGCAAATTAAAATGAAAGTGCTGTGATGTAAATTCGGCAGGTAAATATGAAAATGCAGTGGCTGCTATCTGATTACGTAATTCCGACCAGTTCTAAGTTGCAAAGTTCGAAGCCTTCTATAGATTAGGCTTTTTTTGTTTTTTAGAATTCTGTATAACTAAGGACGCAAGTATGCATATAAATACGTGTGCGTGTGTATGGATGTATGAACGCATATGTGTGTATGTAAATATATATATATATATATATATATATATA
>NC_068982.1:19090770-19094046 GCF_001194135.2 Octopus bimaculoides
ATATATATATATATATATATATATATATAGGTTATGAACGATAGTGGTGTCAATTAGACGCAGAGGTTTCAGGTAATGCTGAGTAAGTGCAATGGATAGGCCACAGTTAAGCTCCAGGTTCGGTGGTTATGAGAATAAGGGTTCCAACGTAGGTCATATATCACCGTGTGAATATAAGGATTTACTTATAAAAAAAAACAAAGGCTGTGTATAATATAGAACATTTATAAATAGAAGGTCTTACATATGTAAAATCAAAGACAATTACAATGAGTATGGAGATTAACACATCTATATATATTTTTTCTTTTTATTTTACAGTTAATTGTGTAGCATATTTACTTTTAATCTGTTTGAAGTACGTTTCTGCCACATAAAAAAATTAGCAAATGCTATTTTCGAATGTTTTGCAGTCTATGCAACTCTATTCAATGTCTGTCTATATACTTCATATATTTAATTTTAGCTGATTTAATAGCCAACAACTGTACACAATATTGGAAGATCACAAACTATTAGTTCAACTAAGACTAAGGTTGAAAGAATAGACTTCGATCTACTTAAAGGTCTAGACCTCACATCCTGAACTTGAACCTAAGATCGAGATGAGATCAACCATTTAGTAGTTTTTTATAGCGATATCAAGTTTCTAAATTTTCTCAAAATCTTTTCTTTCAAAAAACATAGTAACCTGGGAAAATAACGTTAGCCAAGTATATATATAAACTTAGTTTGGTTCGGACTACATTCGTGGAGAGATCTTGAATACAAGTAGCATAGACTACTAACCAGTGAAACATAGTTGGATGCAAATGCAACTGTTCATTTTCACTGCAGCAGAAATATTCGTAGGACAAATTTAACCCAAATATGCATCATAATTTACTGTCAGAAAAAAAAAACCCAGAAGCAGTTGTAATAATCATCATATTCAATGTAATTGTGTTGGATACATAATCAGGAAAATATTCATAATCCCACAAATTTGACCTTAGATTTTCACATCGGATTAATTACAGTGAGACTATCTACACTAAATAATCCTGGTATAGTTTATCGCTATAAAGTACCACATAGTATATACACCAGGATAGAGCAATCATAAACGGAAACGCCACCGCAAGACCTTATTGTTTGCTCCCCACTCCTCCTTAAACGTCCGGACATGTGTAGGTAAGATTTTTCTTAGGTTGGTTGATAAGAATTTCACGCGATCACACAAATATAGACAGATCTTTAACAGACATAATTTAAGGATCAGTTGTGCACACAAGGTTAAGACAGTATTACTTAGCACTCCTAAACCAGGGATAGAGCCAGGTTGTTCATGTGGAATTCGAAATGGATGCCCAGTGGACGGCCGATGTAACACCGAGGCTACAGTGCACTAGGCAAAGGTAGACTCAAACAGGAGCAGCAAAATTATCAGTAACATCAATGCCAACACAGGGACACACACTAAGCTTTATGTGGGATCTTGTGAATTACAAATTTAGAATGCACCTAGACAACAACAGAACTTCTTTCAGGGTCTCAGAGAGACGCAACACAACGATACTCGTAGCATACGTATGGCGCCTAAAGGACGATCATACGCCCTTTAACATAAGGTGTAAATTACTAGAAACTTGTGGACCTTATCGCAAGGGATAAAGACTGTGTAAATTGTGTATGGCAGAAAAATATATAATCCTAATGAACTCCCATAGAGCTAGGGGGATACCTGAACTCCAGGACGGAAGCCGTGGGGAGTTGTTCATATCTTCGGAAAATTTTACTTCAAAATTGGAAAACTTAGTTATCAAGCCAAGGAAGACAACTCGCCAAGCCATATTTTTTTTAAGTGGAATCTTTCTTCAACTGTCACCGGCTTTCTTGTGTCTTTTTTTTTTTAAACGTTATTTTCAGATAACAGTTATCGTTTAGAGAAAATGAAAATATGTCTAGTTCACGCTGTATATGAAACCAATGGTTTTTCTCTAAAACCGTTACTTTACACACACACACACACATACACACAAACAAACAAACACACGCACGCACGCACACACACATATATACATACATGCATACATACATGCATACATACATACATACGAGGGCTAAACATAGAGGGAACAAACAAGGCCAGATAAAGGGATTAAATCGATTACATCGACCCCAGTGCGTAACTGGTACTTATTTCATTGACCCCGAAATACTGATAAGCATTTCACCCGACGTGCTAACAATTCTCTCAGCTCACCGCCTTCTGTATTTTTCTTCAACTGAAACTGTTGCTAATCTAAAAAGAAATGGAATGGCGAAATTATTTCTTCGTTTTCTGAAAAAGCAACGTTTTCGATTTACGATGCTTTTGCATCACAGAAACGATATATACTATAGTTATTACTGTAGAGTTGCGTAGCTTAGTGTTTAGGGTGTTGCATTCATGTTTAGCATAATTGTGGTTTCGACTCTTGGACGAGGTGAGGCGGCCTGTTCTTGAGCCAAACATTTAATTTTACCTTACAACACTACACTCAACTGGTTAAAATGAGTATTTTTGACATATGCCAGTGTTCTGACCAGAGGGGAATATACACGCTACATATTTCCGAAAGCAAACTTTATGGGCACACAAATCAACGATTATCCTTTTCATAGATATAACTAGTTGCAAAATGCTGAAACATAATATCATAGGTTGACACCAACAGCCTGTACAACAGAAAGAGAATGAAGTGATTGGAGCAAAAGAACTTCCATTTATTTAGGTTACAGGGATATGGCGTGGTCGTTAAGAGCGCGGGCTACTAACCTCAAGATTCCAAGTTCGATTCCAGGCAGTGACCTGAATGATAAAAAATAATGATAATAATAATAAGAAGAAGAAGAAGAAGAAGAAGAAGAAGAACATCGAAAAATACCTTAGGAATGAGAACCCAGGTTCGAAATTTCCCCAAGGCACCTGATGAAGGCTGGAGGGTAATCAGCTGAAAGGTTGTGTTAACAAAAGACACGATGAGGACAAATATCCGTAAAATGTAAATAATGTAAATAATGTACATAATTCCTCATCTCTCAAATACAGAACTGTAAAGCATTCTGATCATATTGGCACAGAAATTCTCTCCCTTTATTCAACAGCTTAAGACAATAAAATTACTTTTGACATGCACCTAGATCAATTCGCATGCACATTCACATACACACACACACATATCTATCTATCTATCTATCTATCTATCTATCTATCTATCTATCTATCTATCTATCTATCTATCTATCTATCTA
>NC_068982.1:19095615-19096681 GCF_001194135.2 Octopus bimaculoides
TATATATATATTTGTAAAATCTCAAGAGGAGATCAGTGTAGTAACTATACTAATAAGTAATGTTATCGTCACATCAAAGTGGCTGTTCCATGTTACAACTAGTAACATTGTAAACAAAGCGACCATCGATCACGGATTTGCAACAAGCAAAATAACTAGCTGTAAGATCTCGAGAAGTGAGAGTTGTAACTTTACTAACAAATAACGTTTATCACCACATCAAAGGGACTGTTCTATGTTACTGAAAGTTTAACCCCAGGCAGATCATCCGCTCGCTGAATATCGGTGCGGCGCTGTACCCTTTAAATTGCCAGCGGATGGAGCGAACCCCTACCATACTGTAGCAAACAACGGGATAGCAATACTGACTAACTTTTGAGTTGATTGACTCATCCTCAGTTGTAAGTACCTGGTCGTAAGAGCGATAGACATGGTTCGCTCCAGGCAGCAATACATATTAAACAAATTGACCATCGGTCACTGATTTGCAATATGCAAAATAGCTAATTATATAATCTCAAGAAGAGATCAGAGTAGTGATTATACAGACTAGTAAAATTAATAACCACATTAAAGGGGCTGTTACATGTTAGTATTAGTTTAAACCGAGGCAGATCTTCCGCCAGCTGGTTATCGGTGCGCCTCTGCATCCTGTAAATTACTAGCAGGGGGAACGGACTCCTACTATTAACTTTACTTGTTAGTATATTTACTAATGTGATCTCTTCATGAGATTTTACAAATCGCTATTTAGTCTGTTGCAAATCAGTGACTGATGGTCACTTTGTTTACAATATACTGCTAGCTGAAGCGGACCTGGCTATTGCTCTAATGACCAGGAATTCGCAACTGTGGATGAACCAACCAGCTTAATGCTGATTCAGTCACGCAATCCTGTTGTCTGCTAGAGGGTTGTCAGGATTCGTTAGCAACATACAGAGTGCAACACCGCACAGATAACCAGCTGTCGGAATATCTGCCTGAGGTTAAACTAGTAATAACATGGAACAGATACTTTGATGTGGCGATTAACTTTACTTTTATATATATATACATATATATATAT
>NC_068982.1:19096904-19105174 GCF_001194135.2 Octopus bimaculoides
GGTCCTTTGTGTCAAGTTGCCATCGACACCCATTAACGAATTTTCATGATACTTTGCAAACATGCTAAAGTAACATCCAGTTTGTTACTATCCTCATTATAGTTTAATAAAATCTGTAATTGAATGGCTAGGCCCCTATAAGAGGTCTACATATAGCCCATACATTTTCCTTTAACAGCCAAGCGAAATAACCCGTTTATTTTCCTTTATTTGCAGTTCTGCTAAGTGGTGGTCGCACAGCTAATTCCTGCTTCAAACTCCCTTTCGATCTGTCCAACAAAGAGAAGGCAAACTGCAACATCAGTCATGGTTCTATAAAAAGCGAACTTCTGGATGAATGTAGATTGATCCTATGGGACGAGGCGACAATGTGCCATGCGGTTTCCTTTGAAACTCTTGACATGGCCCTTCCAGATATGAGACAGAACACCAGGCCCATGGGAGGTGTCACAGTCTTTAGACAAACCCTTCTCGTGGTTCCAAAGGGAACAAGACCTGATGATGTAAATGCCAGCATAAAGTTGTCCTACCGATGCAGTAGTGTGTAAAAGTTGAGACCCACAATCAACATGAGAGTACAGCTCAGTGCTGATGATGCAGACAGAACATTTTCAAAGCAACTGTTGGACGTCAGTAATGGCACTTCAGTAGGCGAGAAGGATGGCTGGGTAAGCTCGCCTTTTGGATGTATGGTATCTCGTTTAAAGGAACTAATGAATGCGGTGTTTCTTAACCAGAGGAACCAGTTTACAGACCACAACTGGGTGAAAAGCCGTGCCATTTTACCTCCAAAGAATGTGTCAGTTCATGATTTGAACATCAAACTTCTGGAACAGTTGCCAGAAGAGTAAATCGAGCTCGGCGCAATTTAAACTCAGAACGTAGCGGCAGACGAAATATCTATTTCTTTACTACCCACAAGGGGTTACACACAGAGGGGACAAACAAGGACAGACAAACGGATTAAGTCGATTATATCGACCCCAGTGCGTAACTGGTACTTATTTAATCGACCCCGAAAGGATGAAATGCAAAGTCGACCTCAGCGGAATTTGAACTCAGAACATAGCGGCAGACGAAATACCGCTAAGCATTTCGCCCGGCGTGCTAACGTTTCTGCCAGCTCGCCGCCTTATAGAAAGAATCACATTGAGAAGTAAATACTTGCTTGCCAATACGTTACAACTCCTAGCTAAGCGACCAATTTTCCACTCTCACTTTCTCTCACTTTTTCTGTCTCTTTCCCTCACCCTCTCTCCCTCAACCTCTCTCTCTCACCCCATCTCTCTCCTTTCTCTCTTTCTACTGTTGAACAGCGTTCTCCAATATTAAGTTTGATACCATTTATATCAATGTTCATTTAACCTCTGGTAACTTCTCGTCGCGTCAGTCAAAGAGTGTATCCTCTCCGTAGCATGAGAATAATTACTTGCCCAGTTTTTCATCTCCATTACATTTTCTGAAGTTCGACTCCCAAACATCTTCTTTTGCAATTATTGAGATGAATTACACAAATCAAACATCACCTGTAACCTTTCACCCAGCTCCAGAGAACTTGGAAGGTTATTAACTCAGCCCACGCCGCTAAAATAAACTATACAAAGATCTATTTAGTACTTTTATTCATTCCGTCATCTTATTTTCTCTCCTACAATCTATATCATGGCTTAAAAGTTACTAGAAACCCTTATCGGCTATACTATGAATAAACCTCTTGAAAAATATTTTCAGTGATAACATACCTAGGATATTATGTTACAATTAAATATATATTTCGTGTATACGGACAGGTGTGGTTACTGGAATCACAGTGCATGTCATCATCATCATCATCATCATCATCATCGTCATCGTCGTTGTCGTCGTCATCATCAATCATATGCATTTAACGTCTACTTTCTATACTTGCATGGCTTACATGGGAGTTGTTATTCAATCAAAATATTTGTACACATTTCGCCTTATTTGAGTTCTTATTACAATTCTATCAATGAGGTTTTGTTTTCGAAGATCTATGACGTTATCCTTGACAGGGGAGATGTGCTTGCCGCACCCATTTTGCTTGTATTTCCTCTGCATTGTTTTCATTGAATCTCTTGAACACATAAGATGACAGTCAGTTTTTTTGTGTATTAAATGTAAGCATGTTGCGAGAGGTGATCTTCGATAATAATCCGTAAGTCAGCAATACTCAGTCACTGAACGAGTGCATGCTGAAGAATTTCGTTCATCTGTGCGCATCTTGGCTACGCTCGGTTGACGGCACAGCCATGCCTGTAGAATTTACACCTGGAAATGCCCAGGCCTCAAATAGGCTAATTGGTTGATTTTTGTCGACTCCCAAAGTTTCACTGAGAACGAATACTCTGGTAAACTACCAGTGTTTGTATGAATATCATGGATACTTGAAGTCATTCTGTTCATTCCCCACTAGACGGGACACTAGTAACATACAAAATGTATGTGCTTTCATATGCTTTGTGTATCTGTACTATATCTAGTATCATTAGTACATTTTCTAAGGCTGTATACTTTAATGTGTTTATTATAATTACAGTGTATTGATTTTAAAATACTCAGCAAGGCCCCGTCGAAGAAGTGTTATAGTGGCTGCCGTAATACCTAAGTCCCTTGAATCCTTTGTCTGATGTTTGTCTTGTGCAACCAGCATAATTCAACTAGCGTTTGGTGCATTCAACAGCGTGTGCAATAAATGAGAACAGCATAGCTCCTACATTGTCTATATATCGTAGTATTTCTTTTTGAATTTGTGATGGAGTTAACCTGACACATACTGATTCACAATCAATAACTCTAAACAATTTTGGAACTATTTTTAGAGGTACGGTGACCAGAAACGCTAGTAGAGTTTGCATTACTATCAGTGGCTCGAATTAATATTTTATATATACATCTAAAATATAGATGAAGAAATTTTTCTTTAAAACATTCTTGTTAGGGGAGTTGAGCAAAATCACTGGGGTGTACTATTAAATTTTACAGCACGTTTTGAGTAGGGGTTCTCTCTACTTCTTTCTTGCTCTAGACGGGCAAAAATGTATAGCAAAAATGTTTTTTCGTCGACTACCCTTTGATTCAACTGAAAACAATACTTTTGTGTAACAGAAATTGTTGCCAGATGTAAGGGTACCTTCTGATTGGCTGGTAGATGAAGTAGTACGTATTCTGACCTACCGAACATACAGCGAAACGAATTTTAAGTTATGTACCCCTGCTTATTAAACTGATACAAATAAGTGGTACTTTATTTTTACCACTCAGCTTGAAAGAGTTAACCAGTTGCAAACAATCGTAATTTGTAAATATGTTTTTTATGGCTTTCGCGTATTGTAATTATTCTTGTCTTATTTTGAACCTGAGTAAGACAGATGCACTGTTGAAATATTGTTCATTGAACAAAGTCAGTCTGTGTTTTTATTACACATCTTGCTTTTCAAGTCGCATGACAGCAAATACGCATCTTTAATAATGTATAAAGGCAACGAAAGTATTTAATCGTAAAATCTCTATTGAAAGGATTATCGCCATTTCTAAGAACCAACAGGACGGAAGACCTGACCTCAGCATTTTCTGAAGAAGTTTTCGGAATTTAACTTATAATATGAATAATTTAGAGAGAGAGAGAAGAAAGATAAAGTAAACAATATAAAGCCTTTCAGATTTTCAATTGTATAAACATTTTTCATTCAAATCTTATAGGGAATTAGATAATGTTGTTTTACCATTGAACGAAGATATATATTTGTTTGGAGGGAATTGAGCTAAAATGAATTATGGCGATAAGAGATAAAATGTTCTAAATTTTAACAATGACTCGTTGAATAATGTTTTTTTATCGCTGAAGACGATATCGCTTTTGATTTAAGAGTTTTTTTTGTTTTTTATTTAATGTACGTTGTTATTTTTATTGCTTCTAGAATTCATTGATTCTTTTTCACAGTTCTATCTATTTAGTTTACATAGTGTAACATCTAATGCATTTTCGTATTCAATTTCTTTTATATTTTATTTTGACAAAAATATTTATGCTGCTGCCCACACCAATAAAGTTTGTATTATTATATTTTTGCTCTTTTATTCTGCTTTTGTGTTGAATCAATAATCACGAAAATATTTATGCACAGCAAATTGCAAATGACTTCGGTGTAGAAAATAGTATGATTTATTTGTGCGGATAAAATTTATGCAGCTAGAAGTAATGTTTATTATGATAATTTCTTTCGTTTCATTTGCTCTTTCTTTATTGGTTTACTTTCATTTTAGGGATTACATATTAATAAAGCTGGCAAAATGATATTGACTGATTTATAGAGACCTGAAATTGATTGTGTCACGTGTTTGATTTCATTACACTTTATCATGTTCAAATTCTCTAAATTCAAATCTTAAAACATCAGATTTTCCTGGTAAAATCTAAAACTATGCAAAATCTTTTCAGACAACTGTATGGATTTACACTATGTATCATCACTGAAATGAAGATACGTGGATTTATCTTTACAATTTTCTGGTAAATTAATACTACTAATTATGACATATTTTAAGACAATAATTGTTACATGACGAAGAATTTTCTTCTCTTTTATCTAGGACTTGGTGTTATTGACAACACCAATGCCTGAGGAGGGTCATGTTGGATGAAATGTAGTATATCAGTCAGGATAGGAAACAACCAGCCTCCTTCAGGATCCAGTCTTGACAGCAAGATTAGATCGATTGGTGAATTTAGCTAACGGCTCTACTTTTACGAATTCATTTGAAATTTCGTTCCAGCATAAGCGGGTAAAAAACGTCTGATGTATATTGTTATACTGCAATTATATATTACATCTATTTAGATCTTTGAGATCTAAGTAACACTGAATTTTAACCCTTTGTGTGTTGCTGGTATCACATATGAACACAAGACATAATTTCTTGACATGCTTGCATCATATATGATACACATTCTCAATTGATTTCGACCACCAGAGTAACATAGGCATTATGTAAGGAATGCTTTATATCACTAAAATCGTATGAAACCAAGGCTAACTTAAAGTCTGACAACAAACGGTAACATTTAGGACAATCTTACGAAAATGTTTTAGCCATGCAAAGGATTAAGAAATATGTGGTGTGTACAAAGTCGTGAATCGGAAACGAACAGCTGTGTTGGTGTGTAAGTAGCAACGTTATGAACCAGAGAAATGTGAATAGACACACATAAATATAATAACTTTTCAATAAGTAGCAGTTTTTAATAAAGTGGCAGTTACTCCAAAACCTCTTTCTGATATGTTTGTAATGATCACGGATACCATCTCTTCTCACTGATTAAATTATATAATTAATAAAAATTGCCGGTATGCTAAATGCCTGATAGATATTTATTGTAATCCCTTGTTAGTAATTTGATTTGAATTACTTGGTTACTCATCATTCCCTGACAAACTCAATACCCTGGAGAAAGACATGCTCCAGCATTAATAGTTGTCAATATTAATGTTATGAGTTGCAGAATTAGACTGTGTGCATTGAAATTGTGTGTCGGGTTATGATGTTTATGATGTGTGTGTGTGTGTGGTGTCTGTATGTATGTATACATGTGCTTGTATGTATGTGTGTGTGTATTTTTATATATATACTTTGTATGAATGCGTCAAATTCTAGACACACACACTTAACGCTAAGACAGGACTTTTAGCTACGTGTCTAGGACGTCAGATTATAAACTTTGAGGTTATATACCTGCTTATGAACAAGAACCTTTATTATGAGCTGTTATTATCCTGATTTTCTTTGTTTTCTACTTTATATATATGTATATATATATGTATTACTCATTTCAGATGATCCGAAAGCATCATCAACCGCCAGTTTGTATTATGTATATATAAATTACTCACAAAGGATGTGGTTTTGTAGAGATGGCAAAACGCCAGATGCTACTATTTTTTTGTATTTCTTTTTCTTTTTTTCTTCGATCATCTAATTATATTAAATGTAATTCCAACGGGATTGCTATTTCATTGTAATTACTTTTCTGCGATTAAAAAATGCTACTGATATACCAGAGTGGATGTAGCCGGGTGCGTCACTTTTCCCTGCTACTACAATGCAATCAAATAATTTTTCAAGAAATATAATGGTGCAAGAAAGTTTAGGTTACCCATGGTAAGTTTTAAGTACTTATGCTCTGCGTTTAAAAAGCAGTAAATATGTCGGCGAGATGTGTTCACTGAAATTAATAAAAGTCAGGATCTAGAGCCAATCTTAGCGGAACATACAGCCAGCCAAAATTTGAGGCCTCTAATATTTCTCAAAGTTGCTGGCAGAAATAAATAGTTCAGTGTTTCATTATATTTTCTAGGGAAGGCAAGCGAGCTGGCAGAAACGTTAGCACGTCGACGTAATTGACTTAATCCTTTTGTCTGTCCTTGTTTGTCCCCTGTATGTTTAGCCCCTTGTGGGCAATAAAGAAATAAGAAACGTTAGCACGCCGGGCGAAATGCTTCGTGGTATTTCATCTGTCTTTATGTTCTTAGTTCAAATTCCGTCGAGGTGGACTTTGCCGTTCATCCTTTCGGGGTCGATAAATTAAGTATCAGTTACGTAATGGGGTTGATCTAATCAACTGCCCTCTCCCCTATAATTTCAGGCCTTGTGCCTAGAGTAGAAAAGATTATATTTTCTGGGGTGAAATAAGGTATTTGACGACCATCCATCCTCTGGACTCGATGTAGTCCAAATCGATTAGAGCACTCTTTCAAAATATTCCACTTTAAGTCGAAACAAAAGTTTGTTATCAATAATAATAAGAAGACGATGTAATGGCAATAATTATTGAGATCTGTGCAAAAGCTACTTTATGATATCTCGTTTCCACTCGCTACAAGTTCACTTATATAGCTTCTCTTCGTTTCATCGAACAATTGCAGTTGTCTTCACTAATTTCTTCCAAGCATGTGACATTGATAAGGTTTGTATATTCACAATCTTGGCCATCTCAATTAAACAATCGTTTCGTAATCTGATGGTCCTAGTTCGTTCCTATTGATTGTCAAGTCGTCTGAGTGCACCTATCTAAACGGACATTTTTTGGAAGACAGTTAATGGAGTGTAGATCCAAGAGAATGGTTTACTTAGATACATTTCCTAGTCTAAAAGGAACCTCACAACTTTAGCATAATCCACATTATTCCAAATATTTGATCCAGGTGTCCAGTCTGTATATAATAACCTAACTTCTTTCTTCTCTCTCCCAACATTACTATAGATTTATAAAAACCATGTGCGGGCTGTCGTTCTGTCTCTAGCAACATCAGAAAAAGGAACGATTCTTTTTATTATGCAATTCTTCTTCTGTTTAAAAAAAAAATGATTATATTGAATTACTGGTTATATTCGCTATAACATTTATTTCTGAAACGTTTGACCGTTTAAGATATTAGAATGAAAGAACATGCAAATTGTTATATTTGACGTCTAACTTCAATTGTTTCCTGGTATGTGGAGGACGTCTACATATGCCAAGTTGTTATATACACCACGAAGGCTCAAACTGAGCGGATATGATTAAATATTTTTCATGGTCGCAGCAGCTCCACAGAGTGCCCCGTTCTTTAATTTAGTTTCCACTGAAGAAGAATAGATATCAGCATACCAAGAAAAGTAGTGTTCGAAATGTAAGTGACCTATCGGCAAAACTGATTTCCTTATCCCATTCAGTTACAAGCAGGCAACAAAGCATATGATAGAGAAACCTTCTCTCTCATTTACTAGCATGTGGTTAGTAATCACTATATGCTCAACTATATTCACAATTACTATTGTTTTTTTTCCTTTCATTATACACATAATCTGAAAATGTATGTTTTGAAATAAAGTTGCGACAGAGATTGTCTCTGAGATTAATTTTATAGAACATGAAACGGATAAAATTATACTCAGATCAGGAATGATTTGATTTTCAAATGTAATTAAATATATTATCTATCTATCTAACTATCTATCTATCTATCTATCTATCTATCTATCTATCTATCTATCTATCTATCTATCTATCTATCTATCTATCTATCTATATATATATATATATCTACTTATCACTTCTCATTCTAACTCTTCCACTATCTTAGAATAGCCTTTAAAATTCATATAAGATATAAAGATCCATATACATGTACACACGCGCGCGCGTATATATATATATAAGAAGCTACACATACATATATATAATCATGTATGCATGCATGTCAGTATGTTTT
>NC_068982.1:19105330-19107412 GCF_001194135.2 Octopus bimaculoides
TATATATATATATATATATATATATATATATGCACGCACACTTACATACATGCATACACACACACGAACACACACACACACATACACATATATATATATACATACATACTTGCATACATACATAAAAGATTGTAATGCGAGATTATGGAATGAACACGCTTTACTACAAAACACTACATTTGTTTCGGCGCATCCGTATCAGCTGGGAATAGCTGATTGTTACATATATGATGCTCATTATTACATTAATATGATCCAACAGTACCTATACACCTGCTCGTCTTCAGGTATGTAAGATCTAAAACATTGTTTCCGACCTTACTTATCAGAAGACGTGCATGTATACAGCTGTTGTTTGATTTTATTAATGTAATATTTCGTATAATATATATAAGACCGCCAGCTGGTAGAAACGTTAGCACGCCGAGCGAGATACATAGCGGTATTTCGTCTGTCTTTACGTTCTGAGTTCAAATTCTGCCGAGGTTGACTTTGCTTTTCATCCTTTCAGGGTTGATAAATTAAGTACCAGTTCCGTACTGGAGTCGATATAACCGACTGGCCCCCCTCCTACAAAATTTCAGACCTTGTACCTAGAGTAGAAAAGAGTATGGATAATATATGCAGTCTAGAAAAGAATATGGATAATATATGCAGTTTAGAAAAGAATATGGATAATATATGCATTCTAGAGAAGAATATGGATAATATATGCAGTCTCACTTGTAAAGCTAATTTCGCTATCTCTCTATAGACTGAAAAAAAAATAATAATAACGAGCAGCATTAATCAGTGTTCGAATCTTACTGGATCCCCATCAGATGTGTTTACATCAATCTCAGAGTAACCTGCGGACAGTCTGTTTATTAATTGAACGATTTTCGTAGCTAGAGGAAACTTTAGCTACGAATTTCCATATCGTAGGTATTAATATTTTTTATTAACTATCAGGGCCTGTCAGAGGGTCTCTCAGTTTACACAATATCAAAGTATGATAGATGTAATTTATATGATAGGATAAATTTATAATAGATCTGATTTAGTTATTTCTTTGTAGACTTGAACAAACTTAATCAAATGTCCAGAATCTTACTGGATTCTCATCAGAGGCATCTACCTCAATTTGATCAATTCCTGAGAAATAAACAGCCAATTTGCTAATATTCTCAACGGTTTCCAAGGCGTATCAGATGGTATTGATGTGCCGGATCAATTATCGTGATTTGTAATAAGTACCTCTTCATTCCATTACTGTGTATTAATTTTTTTTTTGTATACACTCTACGGATACACGCACATTTCCTCATATGTCTCCAGTAAAAGGAACAGGCCCACTGTATGCAAGCATCTATGGTAGCTAATGTATGGTAGCTAATGCGCGAGGAGAAGCTTTGGAGAGCTAGCTATAAGTTTATTACCAATAAAATATTACATACATACATACTCACAGATACAACATAAATACATATTTAATTAGAATCTTATACTTTCACCCACACTCATAGCCATTCTTCTCTTCTCATCTCTTCCATTAGAACAATATTCCTGCCTGGCTCTAACATATCATCCATTGTTTGCTGCCTATTTCTAGTTTGCATTCCTCTGCATCTCTTCTTTCTTCTGATGAACGACTAATGTTTGAAATGTTACGACGTTTTCCATTTCCATTAAGGAGTTAAGCTGATACTTTATTTGTAACAATTTGTTTCTGATATTTTATCGTTTGCATTGTTCGTGGGTAGTTATATTATATGTGCATGTGTGTGTGTGTGCGTGTGTGTGTGTGTGTGTGTGTGTGTGTGTGTGTGTGTGTTCAATGTACGTGTCGCCAGGTGCATGTCAATATATGTGTGTGTATGTTTACATAATACATATATACACACATGCATATATACATACAAACATACATACATACATACATGCATACATACATACTTACATACATACATACATACATACATTTGTAAGGATATTAGTTTTCTATATTTCGCTTCTTTTCTCGTTCCATTATTTGCATTAAACCACTTCACGTTTTCCCCACATTTTTCTAATTTTCTCAGTTCAGTGTCCTTGTTTATATAT
>NC_068982.1:19107556-19114135 GCF_001194135.2 Octopus bimaculoides
ATATATATATATATATACATATATAACGTATAGATAGAGCCTGAAATATTGCTTAAAGAAACAGGGTATATTTCATAAACATGCCTATTCAAGTATCATAAAACCATGAAATTATTAGAAACTAACACAGAACATGTGCGAAAGGCAAACAACTTTCCCTTCTCCTTGCTGTAGAATCGGAAGTAGATAAAAGGACGAATGTCTAAGTAGTCAGATTAACCCCCACTCGGTCGTAGGATGAGACTTAGAATGAAGCCGACCAAAGCTCCGTATGTGTTTGGCTGTTTCGGCATCACTAGGAAAAACAGTTGAGGGAAGATTTCGGTTGTGTATTATATATGTGTGTGTGTTAAATAAAAGAAGACAACAAAACCAAGGCTAAGTGGAATTTATAGGACATTTATGAAGAAAAAAGTATTCTTACAGCTGTTTCTGGGATGTTAGAGATATACCTTCATCAGAGACTATATGAGTTAACTAGAGGGGAATAGCTGAGCTCAATATAAGGAGTTATTTTTGGAAAAGGATGGATAAAAAAAAAAGCGTAAAGGGGATGAGAAAATAAAAAAGTAAAAATATAGGGTGGTACAGTAGCAGTCTCATTATCTAAGGAAAGTGCTGTGTAGAATGGGTAGAAATGCGTCTTGTCCAAGGTATGTAAATTCCGATAGGAGTTTATACACTATCCACTTGTAATAACAAAATGTGAACACAGCACTTTCCTTGGATAATGGAACCGCAACTGTAGCATCCTACATATACTTTTAATTTTATTTTTATTCTCTTATTTCCCTTTATACTTCCTATATCCATCCTTTTCTAAAATAACTTTTTATATTGAACCCTTCTATTTTCCTCTAGTTAACTCTCTCATATCGTTTCTGATGGAGAGATATCCCTAATGACCCAGAAACGGCTGTAAGACTACCTTTCTTCTTATAACCGTCCTATAAATTCCACACAGCCTTGTTTTTTTTTTCTCACTTCATTTAACATATACAAGCTCTCACAACTCCGACATCACACTCCTCACTCGTACTATTATCGAACCGAGAGTCAATCTATGGTCCTCACATAACACTTACATAGCCTTACCTGCTATCTTGGGTCTTCTTCATACCAATACCTCTCATTTATATATATATCGTTGCTATTATGTTAAAGTGCTGTATGTCCAAATGCGTTCATTTTTTTCAATATTTACTTTTTCCTTGCAATAGCCGGTTATTTTTGTCAAACCGTCATGTCCCCAGCTGCTTCAGATGCAAACATATCAAAAATTGTTAAAGCGTAGTGCAACGGATTTGCTACGGAATGGTGAAACTACTTTTTCGTTTTCTGAAAAGTAATGTATTGGACTTACGACACTTTTGCATAATAAAAACATGCATACTGGGTGCAAACGCGCTTATAGTGTCTCCAACAGAAATTGTGCTCCTGTAAGGATCGTCCTTATTGACATAATGGACCCACTTTCTCTATCTGTATTAGTTATATCCACTTGCCGACTTTCTCAATTTAAGTATTTTTCTTTATATTTTTCATGATGGTACTTGCTTTTAGATGTTATAGCCTAGTGATAATAACCTTCGCCTGATCCAGCTTTATAGAAATTCTCAACCAACACATTAGATTGGGTCATTTACCTCCGAATAGCATCCTCCCATTCATCAAGAAGATTTTGATACCGATAATTCTTTCGAGTTTGATTTGTGTTGTTATCTTTATGAGAATCCATTAACTTGGAAAACTTTACTCTCTTCTTTTCCCTGATATCAGAGGACTATATCTTGCTTCTTAACTGGTATGAGGTAGAATCTTTAATACTTTGGCTAATATGCATCCACTTACCAAATACTATTTCAATTTTAATCGATGGTAGAATCTTTCTTCTGTAAGCGAATCACCTGATCTAGGCAAATGGTTGTGATAAAATGAAAGGTAATTTTTTTTTGTGTGGATAATCACCACCATTAATTACTGCAATTTGGTACTTTACAGCGTTGGAGAGAACATTGAGAACCGAATTATATTTCCGGGTATAGTTGTGTAATTTCGTGGACTGCTGAAATGTGTTTAGGTTTTCCCACTTTTTCGTATCTGCATGTATCCCTTTTTTATATATTTCTATCGCACAAGATTTGTAGATACTGCAACATGTTATAAGACTAGAGAATCAAAAGGGCGAAATGCTTAGCGGTATTTCGTCTGCCGCTACGTTCTGAGTTCAAATTCCGCCGAGGTCGACTTTGCCTTTCATCCTTTCGGGGTCCATTAAATAAGTACCAGTTACGCACTTGGGGCGATATAATCGACTTAATCCGTTTGTCTGTTTTTGTTTGTCGCCTCTGTGTGTAGCCCCTTGCGGGGAGTAAAGAAATAAGCCTAGAGAATCAATAAACTAAATCGTGATATCTTTTACATCGCCTTTTCATCCCAGCTTATTAACCCCACAATTACTTTTTCTTCCCAAGTTTTCAACGACAACCACAACAAGAATATTATTAATAAATGTAACTACTACTATTATTAATATTATTATTTCCACCGTTATTATATATTCAAAGACATGTCGACGGAACGCAGTTTCGTAGTATGGAGTTATGTGTGAGAGTTACATTAGAATGAGGAGAAAGAAAATGAAAAAGATTGACGGCAGCATTGAAGAAAAGAATATAATCATTCCATCAGTCCTATTACCTGTAGTTTATAAAGTAATTACTCGGCTAATAAAATGTTTTATTATATATTGTAAACAATTCATTTCTACGAAAGCTTGTTAATGCTATCTCTACAGATGTTTTATAAAAATTATAGCGAGCACTGATTTTGTTACAACATTTCGATATAAAACTGTAGTAAGTGTTCTGCTTGAATGTGGCGAGTTGGCAGAATCGTTAGCACGCCGAGCAAAATGTTCAGCAGCATTTCTTCCGGCATTAGCTTCTGAGTTTAAATTCCGCTGCGGTCGACTTTGTCTTTTATCCTTTCGGGGTAGATAAATTACGTCCCAGTTGCATACTGGAGTCGATCTAATCGACTGGCTCCCTCCTACAAAATTTCGGGCGTTGTGCCTAGAGTAGAAAAGAGAATTTGTTGTTCTTCAACAATCTACCCCCGTCTTATTATCATTAAAAATGAAATATAATGCATTGTAACTCATTAGCTAAATATATTTTAGCAATAAGTTCTCCTTATGTTTAGCTATAAGATAATTTCATCGAGTTACCGCTTACACCGACATATTCATTGGTAGAAATTTTAATGACCTGTAGAGACACAATATTTCGTTATGCAAAATATATGAAACGTTTTTGTAAGTCAGTACTTGGTTCTACTGTGTAAGTAGTGGTATTACATCAATTATCAAGGTTATCCCTACAGATTCTCTATAGAAATTATTGACAACACAGATTTTTCACGATGTTTCGTATCAGAGACGCCTGATGTAAACAACAATGAGATCGAAGATGAAAGTCAAGTAATGGACGTATATGCCATATTTCGGCATCAGTAGCAATACAAGGTATAAATCATTCACGAATACATTGGTTAAATAACCACCAAATATAGCGGTGTAACCTTAACAAATGATGTAACAGCACTGCTAACACAGTAGAACACACAGTACTGACTTATAAAAGCTTTTAATATACTTTGTAGTACATTATGGTTGTATAACGAGACATAATGTCCCTACAAATCATTACTATTCACGTACCAACATCCAGGAATGTTTCATATGTAAGATTGGTATATCTAAAAAAAAGTTACGCCGCTATATTTGGTGGCTATTTAAATATGTCCTTGGATGATTAATGGGTTAAATGGCTGTTGATAAAGAGGAAAAACTCTTGAAAAATGGTATATACACTTGTTACATATTTTTCATCTTCGGTCTCCTTTATGTTTACATCAGGCGTCTCTGATACGAAATCAGTGATTGCTATAGATTTTGGAGAAAAATCTGTAGAGATATCTTTAACACGTAATGTAATACCACTGCTGACACAGTAGAACCAACTGTTGACTGATGGAAATGTTTAATATACCTTATTGTATATTATGGTTACATAACGAGATACGGTGTCCACACTGGTCATTAAAATTTCTACCAAAGATAATGCGATGTAATTCACCTAAAGCAAAACGTAGGAACTTGCTGGATTATATTTGGAAGGTGAAGAAACTTATTCTTGCTGATGACGTGAAATGAATTATATTTCATTTTAAATCATAATGTGACGGTGAGGGAGGAAGCTGAGGCACAACAAATACTATAGTTAAATAGCGACGGAACGCATTTAGGCAGTATGGAGTTACGTGTGATAGTTACATTTGAGTGAGAAGAAAAATAAGCAAATCGAGGGGACAAGCAAGGACAGACAAGGGGATTAAGTTGATTACATCGACCCCAGTGATTAACTAGTACCTATTTAATCGACTACGAAAGGATGAAAGGCAAAGTCGACCTCGGCGGAGTTCGAACTCAGAACGTAACAGCAAACGAAATACCGCTAGGCATTTCGTCCAGCGTGCTAACGTTTCTGCCAGCTCCCCAGAAGAGAATATAAATACGAAGGATGAGAAGCGGAATGTGCGCGAAAGTAAACGAAGTAGAGAAATGTCCTGTCAGATATGGCTAGAGTTGTATTATGTAATAGATGCGAAAACAGGAGAAGGTAAGTATTGAGAGGAAAGTAAGGGAGAGGAATGAGCTTGTAAGGGGGCAGCAAGAGAAAATAAAGGTGACTGGAAGGGAATAAAGGAGGATTGTTACAGATGTCCGTAAATTCATTTGACTCCAGTCTGGTCAGATGGGTATTTTCCAGATACATAAATGAAGTTTCCGTAGGCTTTGCAATTCACTATGATCGTTGAAATTAAATATTTCGTGTACTTGTTTGAGTTGTACGCGATCATATCCTATTGTAAAGGTTTTTATTACTTTCTGAGAGAAGCGGAAAAGGCGTGGTTGTGTATTAGAATTCGTGTAAGAGCAGAAATTCACATGAACAAATGGCAAATCACGTAACACAGAGCTAATAATATATGAAGCAGCTGTCATCTCTATGAAATCCAAGCTAGGAGAGACAAGAAAACATTACACAGGCATGCAGAAAAGTTTAAATAAATATTTCATGGATATATTTATTTATGCACATTTTTATAGGCAGAGATAAACAACAAGATTAGTACGTCTCTTTAGCTTACATTTTCTCTCGAATCTCACCTTTCTCTTTCTATCAATACATTTACTACACTTTAGTTTCGAACTCACCTCTCACCTCTCCATTTTTCATGTGTCACATATATTATGTTTATAATTCCAGCACGCGCCTATCCTCCTCAACCTTATGTATGAACTTTTCTTTTATTCTTATTTATCGATTTCTCTCTTAATTTCACCTAACACAATTTTTCTCTATTCAGTTATGATAATAAGCTTTGACTTGACCAAAATTTGTAAAGACAGATCCACTCAACGTCAATTCAGTTATATTACAATAGTTATTAAATTTTCCGGAAGTGGAATTTTGAAGGTGGATTCTCTATGTTCTCTATGAATATTTCTGCACTTCTAAGAAAATCAACCGAAAAGTATATACGAAAGGGGACTGAGAAAAAGGAAACCTGAGTTAACTCTTAAGTTAAGGTTATTCCTTTTGGTTGCTGAATACAAACATATACACATATGTACGCATACAGACGCACGTACATACATACGCACATACATACACACACACGCGCGCGCATATATCCATGCATACAGATAGACAAACAGATCTACATGGATTTATACATAGATATATATTTGTGTTTATATGCTTTTGTGAGTGTACATAGCATATGGGCAAATGGGTAAGAAGATAATTCTTAAGGTTTAGGATTGATTTCATTGCATGGCCTCTTGATCAGGTCTCTTTCATTTCTGTTGAGGGTGTAGACTCATCTCATACGTTTTAGTAGTCATGTGTGTGTGTGTGTGTGTGTGTGTGTGTGTGTGTGTGTGTGTATGTATGTATATATATATATATATATATATATGTGTGTGTGTGTGTGTGTGTGTGTGTGTGTGTGTATAGAGTAAGCGATTACTCCGAACGTTTACCGGTTGGGTCTCAGTTAGGTATTCAAATAGGTTATTCAACACTTAACATATAAATCCAGTAATATTCTCATAAGATAAGAACATAGAGATCTATTCCGTTGGATAATGTAGAGCTGTTCGTTAAGTTAGACGTGAACTACCTTCAATTCAAGTTTTGATTCGATAATCCCTTATAGTCCGTTATTTCATAACATTCTGTTGTTTAAATGTTTATTATACATTTATACTGAGCAAATGTGAATTTCCTCAAGTGTAAGCACCTCAGAGCTTACGCATGTCTAGAATTTATTATATTACCCTCAGATGAAAAAAATCTGGTAAAATTCTTCTAAACACAAGTCACATTTTTTAGTTCCAGTTCTGTATGGCTTTGCCGTACAAATTAATTCCAAGTTGATAGAATGAACACATATATATATATATATATATATATATATATGTGTGTGTGTGTGTGTGTGTGTGTGTGT
>NC_068982.1:19117277-19119032 GCF_001194135.2 Octopus bimaculoides
ATATATATTTATGTGTATTTCTTCTATCTTAATGAATAAAAATTCTTCTGATAGAATAAATGGGTTAATAGAAACCAATGTAGCAAAGAACACAAAATAACTGTCGTTTAGTTCCTGTTTTTAAGGCAGGAACTCCTTGAAACTTTGGGTATTTGAGTATATTTAAGAATTTAAGGATTGGAGAAAACGCATGTTATAATTGCATACTTTATTCCTACATATGTTTCAAAGGATTACAACCTGTGTGATCCATAGGGATCTTTGATATTAAAATTGTAACCTTCTCATCAGGGAAAGCATGGGAATCATCTTAAACGTAAGGCATTATGACCGATTATGAAAACAATAGATCTATTTATTGTTATCCAATGGATGTCCAGACTGTTCAAGGTACTTACCGTTCATGGATTATACAGAATCATCAATGAAATTCGGTGTTTCAGTGCTTGCTTCTACAAGGCAGAAGTAAGCAACCAATATAGTAGATACAGTAACTGTTCTGTCACGCTGTCCTAGTAATAACAAAACTTAGATAATCATATACAGAAAATACGAGTGAAAGTTCTCCTCGTATTGTTTGGAGAATATTACTGGAGTTTGCATCATATTCTAGTTATTCCCTTCTGTGATAAGCTTTAGTTCATATTTCACCTACGCATCAATTAGCTCTTTTGATATCCTGAAAGAAAGTTTAACAGCTGGTTGTAATAAAATCAGTGAATGATTTAGAGAAGTGCAGTAGAAACAAGTGTTCAATTTTTCAGCGAATCACGCGAACGTATCATTGAAGTTTCGTTAATTTTGTCCAAATTGATGTTGTATTCGATGTAAAGCTGAATTTTTCTGGGAAATAAACTCGTTCATCATCTTCCAAATGAATATTTACCTACAGAATGTTAGTTTGGTGATCCTGAATAAACCACATCCATATATTGAAAGCATAAACAAATCAGATGTACTATAGATGTGAACATAACTTTTGATATATTCTGTGCTCTTATGCATGTAGCCTTGCGCTACTTCTAAAAAAGTGGACAATGTAACCGACTATTTTGCAGCATTAACATCCTTTGCAAGAACATTAGTTAACACGTTATTCCAGTCTTGCTTTTCCCCGCTTTCATCATATTTATCATACAAGCTAAGAAGCAAGTTTGTCGTATAGTTCAATAATATAGTGGCAGATGTGCTGATTAAATGTGAAAACTTCTCGAGTCATGCCGACTAATATGGTTGGTTTCTGGTTTCCATAGAGCATAAATTCTTCACCTGGACGGCATGCCGGTCTGTGGCAAGATTATTCATCTTTTTTTCAGTTGATTGGATAGACGCAACGTGAAACGAATTGTTTTGCTCAAGATTACAGCGCTTCCAGTATTCGAAACCACAATCTTACGTTCATGAGTCCCATACTCTAACCACTACGTCACACACATCCACTAGAAAATCTGGTTACATCTATATATTTAAATGAATATGTCTTCTATTTTTAAAAAACATTTTTTCATCTGTTCATATGTTCCATTCATTAGACTGCAGCTTTGTGTTGGCTCTGCCATCAAGAATTGTAGTCGTACGAATTGACAGTTTTTTTCTTCCTTTTTAAACCTGGTATTTATTCTATTAATCTCTATTGCCGAACCGTTGGTTAGAGAGGTAATCACCAAAACCGAATGTCAAGTAGTGGCGGGGAGAAACACAGACACAAAGACTCATAGAAATATAATTATAAATATCCATATATACATATATATA
>NC_068982.1:19119163-19120400 GCF_001194135.2 Octopus bimaculoides
ATATAATCAGAAAATGGAGAAAACCTCAGATTACCAAGCACATCGATTGGACCACATATATAGTTTATTTTTAATACAAAGCATGACATAACAAATAGGTGACGTAACAAATCTTACGGCCGTTTCCGCATCCGTTGCCAAACGCTGTCTATAAATATGTGTGGTTACATTCCATTAGGAATGTGGTAGTGTACAGTACAAAACTCGTCCACCTACAAAATTATCCAGCACTATCGGTATTATTATATATGGCGACAGTCGTGCGTAAATACAAAATTGAAGAAATTGGAGTCAAGAAGAAGGAATAAGGTAGGGCACTTATTTATTGTTCGTTACAGTTGTTTCGATGCAACGTATTTCTCGAAGAATACATGTATTTGATTATAGAACTGTTTGTTTGTATAATGAGATCTAGTTGTGCTACTTCAGGCGATATACAAGTGTTGTCTGCGTTAGTTTAAAGTCGTCGAATTCAAGGCCATCTCTTATGTTCCTCATGATTTGAATCTAGAAGCGGCTGATAGACCCATGTTGTGTGCTGCGAGAGAGAGTCTGTTAGACTGTTATGAATGGCAGTAGATGGTACTGGCTGGCATTTGAATGGGATAGGTCTTCTATTAGATTACATCTGTGATATATTCTTCATGGATGGCTACATATGTGGATTTTTAAGCCGACCTTTAGTATTCAGAAGTCGGATACATACTCACTTACACACACACAGACTCACACATAGACTCTCACGCACAAGCCTATATATATATATATATACTTACATACACTCATACATGTACACACATACGTTTCCGTACATGCGCGTATATACATACCCATATCTAGGAAACTATAAATACGTACATATATGCATACATGAAAATACATGCGTATAATACATATATATGTGTGTGTGTGAGTGTGTGTGAGACTTTGCATGTGACTACTCCAGCTGACACACACATACACTCTCACAAACCTATATGTATATATATATATATATATATATATATATGTTTGTGAGCGTGTGTGTGTGCGTTGACTGGAATAGTCACATGTAAAGTGGGACTTGCAGTGGGACTAGGAAGCGAACAGCTTACCACATAGCCACACCCATTTATATACATATTCAACCCCAGCACTTATTCTTTTTAAGCCTAGTACTTATTCTATCAGTTGCTTTTACCTATATATATATATATATATATATATATATATATGTGTGTGTGTGTGTGTGTGTGTG
>NC_068982.1:19120410-19120601 GCF_001194135.2 Octopus bimaculoides
GTGTGTGTGTGTGTGGGTGTGTGGGTGTGTGCGTGTGTGTGTATGCGATCGGCTTGTTTTGAATTTCCGTCTCCCAAATCCATAATACGAGATGCTTGCTCAAGATGCCGCTCAATGGGACTGAACCTGGAACCATGTAGTTGGGAAGCAAACTTCTTACCACACAGCCACCCCCGCGCCTATATAAATAT
>NC_068982.1:19122245-19123571 GCF_001194135.2 Octopus bimaculoides
CCCTAACCCTAACCCTAACCCTAACCCAAACCCTAACCCTAACCCTAGGGTTAGGGTTAGGGTTAGGGTTAGGGTTAGGATTAGGGTTAATTGTTTCAGAATCGTTTGTTTATGTAGTCGGCACTTAATGTATATCGGCTGAATGAACGTCAGTGATTGGTTGAAATTACAGAAATACGACAACTTTAACATGGAATAAGTTATGGATTTCTTTTTTTTTTTAAGAAAACTAAGAGAAAAAGATGTTTTATATGAAACATTCTACCAGTATTCCAAGTTTCAAAGTGGTTCGTTAATGAAAAATGTGGCCCCCGTTTTAAAAAAGATCCCATTTAGATGTATTTCTGTGCATGCTTCTATTTAGGTGTGAATAATCGAAAGTCATTAGTCTAAAGCATACCCAGATTTATATAATGTTTGTACTTATTAATTAGGTCGAGTCAAGGCTAACTTTTCCTAAAACACCACGCTACATAATAGTATATCACCAGTGAGGTTTGTTTTCGGTGAGACGTAGCTGTTGCTTCTAGCACTACATTTAATTAAATAGAAAATATATCGTCAGCTCAGTAACCCTCAGTCTTGCCACTTAATACAGCTTATGATCTGTGCTACCCTTGCAATATTATCCTACAGATGAGAGTGGGAAAATAATCACAATATAAAATTAATAGCCTAAAATCACGGCGACGTGTTTTACGAAACAGGATACACACCTAGCATTAATTCGGTTACTTTTTCTAAATATTCTATATTTTACTGCGGAAAAACACATCCTGCTTCGTCACAAATAAAACCTAAGGCGCTTCTGTTAGTTTAATGAAATCAGCGAATCGATAACATTTTCGAATATTTGAAAGTCTGAACCACCCACTTCAAAATTTTTCAAAGTTTCGGTCTGCATGTTTTTTTTATTTTATAAGATTATTCAGAATTAAATTGTTTTCTGAATTCACACAATTTTTTTTTTTTTTTTTTTTTAACATATAAAGAATTTTTACTTGAATCCATATCGGAGAGTGGTACGGTATGTAAATATGGACGGCTCGTTAAGTAGTCATCCACTTAAGATATATTGCTTGAAAAAAAATTTCTTGAATGTGTTTACATATTTTCTTCGAAAATAAGCTTAAGTGTCTGACACAGACAAAATTATCTTTCTAAGTGGATTTATATACATGTGTGCATGTGTGTCTACTCATGAGTGTGTGTGTACATGCGCATGCATGTATATATGTATGCATGTATATATGTATGTATGTATGTATGTATGTATGTATATATATATATATATATATATATATATATATATATGTATGTATGTAT
>NC_068982.1:19124232-19124752 GCF_001194135.2 Octopus bimaculoides
TATATATATATATATATATATATATATGAGAGAGAGAGGAAGGGAGTGACAACGTAAACCGCCAGTACGAGGTTTTAGGCAAATTGCGATTGTCGAGATAAGATTAAGCAACTGTGAATGCTAGAATCATTGTATATATCAGAAACAAACTCCTGCTCTGAATTTCAAGCATCGTTTAACACCTGGACTACAGGGATTCTTTGTATTTGTAGTGGTTCTTTCGATATTTGTATGGAAAATAAATGTTTATTCGACGATGCCTCGCAGCAGATGCATTGAGACTTTTAATGATGGTATATATATCTGTGTGTAAGAGCGTGTGTGTCCATATGGGTATGTTATTTCTAGAATATCGATCAAGCTTATGTGAATAATATTTGTTAATATTAATAGCGATACCTATAAAAACATAAGAACGGTATCGATAATAATAATAATAATAATAATAATAATAATAATAATAATAATAATAATAATAATAATAATAATAATAAGAAGAAGAAGAAGAAGAAGAAGAAGA
>NC_068982.1:19124762-19127153 GCF_001194135.2 Octopus bimaculoides
GAAGAAGAAGAAGAAGAAGAAGAAGAAGAAGAAGAAGAAGAAGAAGAAGAAGGAGAAGAAGAAGAAGAAAAAAAGAAGAAGGGAGCTTACCTACCAGAAACTACCATGTAGACGTAATTAATTATGGATCTGACCAAACATGCAGAATTTGCGGAAAATTCACAGAGAAAATTGATCGCGTTCATTCTGGCTGCCCAGTCCTCATTGAAAAGGAGTACACCATAAGACATGACAGACTAGGGCAGTACATCCATTGGAATGCTTGTAAATACTACAAAAGTCAATCCCATGGTAAGTGGTACAGGAACCATCCAAAGGATATATCAAATTGCGAAGGCATCAACATCCTTTGGAACTTCCTAATACAGACTGAAAAATTGACTCCTATAAAGATTTGCAAATTGAGATCACAAAACTGTGAAGGCTTAGTACTACGATAATACCAGTAGTAATTGGTGCGTTGGGAATGATAAAGAAGAGAGCTGAGAAGTATATTAAGCAACTCCCTGGTAATTCCAATCTTCGTGAACTACAAAGGATAATCTTGATGAATACATCCCATATATTACGGAAAGCATTTTCCATCTAAAATGGAATAAATATGGTGATAATTTTAGCATACATAGCAAAACAAAAGTGCCCTTAATGAAAGGAAACCATAATTAATAATAATAATAACAATAATAATAATAATAATAATAATAATAATAATAATAATAATAATAACTGCCCGAATACTCCGGAAGGAGCTCGAGAAATAAGAGGTGTTACCTTAGTTCACTGGTAGTGAACAGCTGACACCGCAGTACATCTTCAGCGTTAGAAGCTGTGCAAAGCAATAATAATAATAATAATAATAATAATAATAATAATAATTATTATTATTATTATTATTATTATTATTATTATTATTATTATTATTATTTTTATTATTATTATTATTATTGTAGTAGTAGTAGTAGTAGTAGTAGTAGTAGTAGTAGTAGTAATAGTAGTAGTGATGGTGGTTTCTGGACAATTTTCAGCGGTCCATAAGTCGTAGACAACTCAATGGCACGTTAGGCTCTATGTGCCGATATAGTTTTACCTTTCTGCTTTTAGATGCATCGGTAGTAAAATCATGTCAAATTCAAATTTACCACTGATTTAAGAAAAATTCGATCCACCAACATCAGAGTGACCTAGATGACCAGTTTCTGGAAAGTGCAGGATTTTTTATATTCAGTGACGGAAGAAAGTCTTGGATACGTCTGAATATGATGTGCCATATTTGGAATCTGACCTTAGATATCGCCAACAACAACACATCTTGACTGGTGAAGAACATCAATAAATATTTCAATAAAAGTGGTTGCAGAGTTCTGATTTGAAATCCTTAGAATATGTTTTTGGCACTCCGTTCGCTTACGGCGTCGAGGTTTCCAGTTGATCCGATAAACGGAACAGCCTGCTTGTGAAATTAACGTGCAAGTGGCTAAGCACTCCACAGACACGCGTACCCTTAACGTAGTTCTCGGGGATATTCAGCGTGACACAGTGTCACAAGGCTGATCCTTTGAATTACAGGCACAACAGAAACAGGATGTAAGAGTGAGAGAAAGAGTACAGCAGGGTTCACCACCATCCCCTGCCGGAGCCTCGTGGTGCTTTAGGTGTTTTCGCTCAATAAACACTCACAATGCCTGGTCTGAGAATCGAAACCGCGATCCTATGACCACGAATCCACTGCCCTAACCAGTGGGCCTTTGCGCCTCCACCCTTAGAATATAGTATCTGCTGAACACTACACTTTGAACCTCAGACTAACACGTTAGCACGGTGTTCAACATTTCTGTGGACAACTAAGGGTGGAATACATTCATTCTCTTAGCTTAACCATATTGATAATTGGGTTTGAGTTTTATTGAATGATTTATTTACTCGTATTTCTTATTAGCGAAACGTAGGTTTCCTTTCATCTGCTCTGTACTCACATTTATCCGAGAATTTTGTTTTTGTTCCAGTTTAACTTCGTATCAGAATGAGTGACTAATATAGTTGAGGTTAAGAAATGCATCCGGGTATATAACGCTACCTTACATAATGTGTCCAAACAATGACACTATAAAAAAAAATGTAGTAATTTAACAGTGGTAAGGATCATAATATGGGCTGTGAGGAACATATAAATAACAGCGCTCAACAACAACCTTTATGTTTCTGCGTTATGTGTATGTATACTACTTGTATACATATATTTATACACAGGTATTTTTCAATATACACGCACATGGGCTCACACGCACACACATAAGCATATATACACATCGTCAAACACACAGTAACATGTTTTTTATTTATCTAACTGTATGTATATATATGTATATACATATATATATATATATATATATA
>NC_068982.1:19131562-19133922 GCF_001194135.2 Octopus bimaculoides
CGGTATTCTGTATATATATATATATATATATATATAGATAGATAGATAGATAGATAGATAGATAGATAGATAGATAGATAGATAGATAGATAGATAGATAGATAGATAGATAGATAGATAAATATGCATGTTTGTATGTATGTATACGTGTGTAAATGTATGCTTGTGTGTGTGTGTGTGTTTGTGTGTACGTATCTATTATTTAATAACAGACTGATGCCTTCTAGATACCTAGTTACCATCCTACAGAGCTTGAAGTTTCACGGTACTGAGTCAATTTCTATTTGATATGTGTAACTCCTACAATATGTGTTCTTTCGTATGTTCACTCACTTGTATACACTTATGATATTAATTTATGTATTTATATATTATGATCTTAGAGACAATTTGAATATCATGTTTACACGTTTCAAGATACCATAGATAGATTTATTCCAAGCTGTGTCCAATTTCTCCTCTCTTCGTTAGGTTGCTTTCCTTTATATCTCAAAGTAGCCGACAGTGAAATGTTGGGAGAAAAATGCCGTTGTCTACTTACCTCTTTGTCGAGGTACCTTAGCCTCAATTTTAAATCTGATAGAACAGACATATCATAGTAGGTTTATCAAAAATCTTCAGTTTTTAGACATTATATTATTCTGTTATTTCATTAAACTTAAATTATTTTAATGATGTCACACGAGGTATTCCACTACTATTTTCGGTTGGTTGAACCGCATAGCGACTTAGACATTTTGACAATACGCACGTAGTTTGAAACCATGACTAATATTTGTTACATTTTTGTAACCAACTCCTTTTCACAAAATATCACATACAGTTTATATACAAATTTGTATGCGCGAGCACAAGCATTCCCGTGTTATCTTTTATCATTTATTTATTCAGATGATTGGATTGCACCTATGTTGAAACAAAACCTTGAGGGGTTTTAATCGAATAAATCGAATCTAGTCCTCATTTCTATCGCCCTTCTATGCCGAACTAAGACCAGCTGTCGATCATTAAAAGAGACAGACACAAGCACAAAGTTACACACACACAGACAGACACACACATAATATTACATTATAGATATATGTATAGGCGTCGGTATGGCTTTGTGTTAAGATGCTTGCTTCTCAACCACATGGGTCTAGATTCAGTACCACTGCGTGGCACCTTGGGCTAGTGTCTTGGGCAAGGCCGACCAAAGCCTTGTGAGTGAATTTAGTAGACGGAAACTGAAAGAAACCCACCGTGTATATATAGATATATGTTTATATGTTTGTGTGTCTGTGTTTGTCTCCCCACCACCGTCGCTTGACTACCGATGTTGGTGTGTTTATGTGCCCATAACTTAGCGGTTCGGCAAAACAGACCAATGGAATACGTACTAGGCTTACAAAGAATAAGTACTCAGGTCGATTTGTTCGACTAAAAGCGGTGCTCCATCATGGCCGCCGTCAAGTGACTGAAACAAGTAAAAGGATAAAAGAAAAAAAGAATATATATAGCATTTCTTTCGGTTTCTGTCTACTGTATTTACTCACCAATCTATGTTCGGCTCAGAGCTATAGAAGAAAGCAGTTGTTCAATGTGGCCGGCAGTGGGCCTGAACTCAGAAGCTTGAGGTTGAGAAAGAATCTTCTTACTATACTGATGCGTATGAGCATATCATTTCACAATTGTCTAAAATATATATAACTTTACACAGGTGACTATATTGGGTATAACGAATATGTTATAAAGTTATAACGAATATGCTCCGTCATTTTCTGTAACTCCATTATGTGTTTATACTTCTATTCATTTGATATATGAAGGAAAATAGCGGTATGTCTAGAGACTACATATGACTAGCATAGTTTTTTCAAAATTATGTCTCTGCATTGATTTATTTGTAAATGTCAAATTGCTCGCACTGCATTGTGTATTAATGCTTAAATCTACATATATAATTGTATATGTGTATGTTCATGTGTGTGTATATATTTGTACTAAGCGTATGCGTACGTGAAGGCATTTTGAGCTATTCCAATTGTGATATTGCAAATAGTTTAAATGTTTTAAATATCTAGAGCGGCATGCAAAAAAAAAAAAAAAGCACACACACACACAATAACAAATTAGTTTACATTGAGAGGTGGTCTACCCACTTAAAGATAATTCTAAATAGTCTATCATTATTATTATTATTATTATTTTATGTTTGACTTTTGTTTTGCATTTGTACAAGTTGGATCCAAGTCTCACCCAGAGACCTCAAGAGACAACAAGTTAGAAGTTCATGTAGGTGTTATGCCTAGGGTACCATATATTTGGATTTGTACAGTTTTGTTCAAGTGAATGTTTAAGAAACCATATGAAAATTATGT
>NC_068982.1:19135169-19138508 GCF_001194135.2 Octopus bimaculoides
TTATTATTATTATTATTATTATTATTATTATTATTATTGAGTGAGAGATCAGTGCATGCCATCAAAGTGACACTGGTGTAAAATATACGAAGCCCATTATACCCATCATGACTACCCGGCTGATAAGGGTACACCAGGCACATGCATCACCACCATATGTGCGCGACATGGTCATCTCATATCAATATAAACAGCGCATGACCTCTCAGGTGGGGCCGAGTTACAATTTTTTTCAGGTCGAGTAGCTCATCCCGCTCAAAAGGTCCCTGAATAAGGTTTGTTTAAGGATGTTGAGCAAAATACCCATGTTTCCAAAGGTGAATTATTCAAACCCCAAAGAATTCCTCTCTGCACATGGCTATGATGCTCCCCCACTACTTCTGCTCATGATCAGAGATGCACATATCGTCAGCCACCAAGGGACATGCTCAACTAGTTGAGGTCAAACATCTGACAAGCAAATCTCTGGTATTAAGCAGAATATTTGCTGTAGCCCATCTTTTATACCAAGACAAAACAATGTACATGATAACACTTCCAATCAATTAAGATCAGAAGCCATGAGAGCCACTGCCTGGTACTGCATCCGGGAATTTATTATTATTATCATTATTATTATTATTATTATTATTATTATTATTATTATTATTGTTGTTGTTATTGTTATTATTATTATTATTAACTCAGGTTTCATTAGAACTCTTGGAGTCTGGCATTGTTCAGGCTTTACGCTCTGAGTTAGAACATCAGCCGAAGTCGACTTTACTTTTCATTCTTCTCAAGTCGATAGCAAACGTAACAATCAAGTACTGGGGTCGATATAATCAACTGTCCCACTAGTACGAAATTGCTTTCCTTGTACCAAAATTTAAAACCATTGTTATTTTTATTTTTGTTGCTGTTGTTGTTGTTGTTGTTGGCGGTGGTGGTGGTGGTGCTGGTAGTGTTTTTGCGGTTGTCGGTTTTCTTGTGCTGCTCCTGCTGTTATACGTATATTGACGCTCCGCGAGTTTGTCTATTCAAGTCCTTTTTATAATTCTGCTTCCCTTGACTGTCTTATTCCACTTTGTATTTTTCATTGATTAAATCTACCAAGAAGCTCATCAACCACTTCTCTCACTACTCTCCGTAGTATGCAACGTTTAAAAGTAAGTAAATTCTTTGAAATAAAATTTGCAAAATGGGGGTCTCGCTTGTCGTTCAGTCTGCAAATGAGTATGGTGGAGAAAGAGTCGTCTCCTACCACACAATTCTACAACCGTAATAGTAATCAAAAAATAGTAGCAGCAACGTCATTAGCGACCATTATCATAACAACAACCGCAAAACCTACAACTAGAAATAACATCACAAACAATTGAAACTGCGAGAAATGTAAACTCACAAAATGATCAGCAGGGTAAAATTGCGCATTGCTATCACCTTAGCAACAGTTTATAAGAGCACAAGAAAAATCACTATCAGATCCCATCCGAATGAAAAGAAATAACTGCCGTGACAAGTGTGATACTACTAAACAGCAGCCGTGAAAGCAAAGCATAAGCAGAAAGTATTTTGCCAGGCTCACTAACGTTTCCGATATCATCTCACAAGACAGTATGGATGAAAATTTAGAAAAAGCGGAGGAGCAACTCAACAAATTAGAGCAGAAAGAAGTAACGATCAGTGTACCACGACACATTTTAAACCAAATACACTGTATAGATGCTTGTCAAAAAGTACACAAATTGGAGCGTATACCTTTAGACCAAGCTGAGCTCTGTTTGAAAAACATATGTCACGAAATTAGTTATGTAGGACATGCAGGGGAATTCAGATATATCCGAGTTATACTCCACTCGAAAAACTTAGATCAGATGCACTACACTGTCTTTCAAAAACTGAAGCTTTCCCACTGAAACAGATTATACCTGAGACACAGAGTGATCCACGGGCCTAAAATCATCAAACTTGTCTCCTTTGTTTAGCTCTTTCTCAACAGCAGCACAACATTCCTTTTAGCTAGGCTCGGAATTCTCCCGTTCTGTTTCCAGTTGAGTATGCATCTGCCAAGTGGATTCCTAACAACTTTGACATATGAAGATAAATCTCATTGAGCTGTCCATACAGTTTCGGCATCTTCTCCCGCAAGGAGCCTTTCACCGCTTCCTGTATTTAGTCTGCAGTTATTGTCTTTCCGCTGAATTCCGTATCCCTATCAGAGAGCCGCTGCAGAACGTTGAGGTGTGAAGTAAATTTCATCCATCCGCGATCCTCCGTTCGCCCCAAATAGTTAAGCGAAATGTCACTAAAATGCCGCACACATACGCTTGGAATACTGAATTGGGGTTTTGCTGCTGCGTAGCTCTGTTACCAGGAAACCAAGAACAGCTTCGTTTTCTCTTGCCGTAGAACACGCCCCTTAACTCTCACAACGCAATATTAGTAGTTCGCGTTGAAGAAATGGTCATGGACCAATGTTAATTCCAGCACATCAGTCACAATACCCTTTCTAAACGCCTCTTCTAGGTTACAAACTAGCTCTCTTCTACTCCTGAACAAACCACAAGCGGCTATTGACGATTGCTCTCTATCAACTCCAACTTTATTACTTCTTGAATTCAATCCCTGTAGATTTGGCGCGTAGGGGAAGAGGAGTTCAGTTTCCAGTAATTGTGTCAGTGACTTTGAACTTTATCAAGTCACAAATGTGTGGTGTGTGAATGTAACTATTTTCAATTGTGAACAATTTATGCTATTTCTATCTGCTGGTCTACTGAATATTCTATATACTTTACGGTTGATACGATGCCACTTTCTCATGTCTACATTGGTGCATTCGTGAAATCCAATGTGTAGCTCTCCCTAACTTAAAAGTGACTGTGCAGTTTATTGAAGTGTTTGCAACTACTTTCTATCATTTGGCTCCACAAAATTAGACGATTATCGAAGTTGCTCACTAGCAATAGAACAGACGTTCCGCGGTAAAACCTCCAGACGCTTGAAGAAAACTGGCCACACTCTCCCTGTCGGGTCATACGCGATGCCTTGGTGGGAAGCATCCCCTTCGCTGGTATGTCCAGGTCCACCATCATACAATGCATTGAGTTGCAAGTATATTTTACAAGTTTGAGTGACTTATTATTTTCATAGACAATATCATCGCATATATCAAATTTTCCTTTCATGCGACTTACGTTTGCACGTCTTGATATTTACATTATATTATCAATTAGTATGCACTCAAAAATACATGAATACATACATACATACATACATACATACATACATACATACGTACATACATATATATGCATACATAAAAACTTGCCTTCACACACATTCATACACACGTACACA
>NC_068982.1:19138722-19142074 GCF_001194135.2 Octopus bimaculoides
AAGGCAGCAAGCTGGCAGAAACGTTAGCATGCCGGGCGAAATGCTTTGTGAGATTTCGTCTGCTGCTACGTTCTGAGTTCAAATTCCGCCGACGTCGACTTCGACTTTGGCTTTCATCCTTTCGGGGTCGATTAAATAAGTACCAGTTACGTACTGGGGCCGATATAATCGACTTAATATGTTTGTCTGTCCTTGTTTGTCCCCTCTGTGTGTAGCCCCTTGTGGGTAGTAAAGAAATAACACACGCACGCACACACACACACACACATATATATATATATATACACACACAGACACGTACACACAAATATAAATATCTACATATGGTTTTAACTAAAGTAATAATGGTGTGTTTTGCCTTTGAATAAAATTTAATAAGACTAATTTTCCAATAAACCCAGTTCAGTATCGAACATATTCTGCACAAGAAAAGTCGCTAAATAATGCAAGATATTGGAGAAGCAAATTGGAATTCTGCAATAGAATACCATGAATAAAAGTGATTTACCTTCCCATATTGCAGCCGTTGTGGACTTCAGATTGGCTTATCAGCGAATCCTGAGTGGTTCTGGTTTAAAAGAACTTTAGTTTAAAAGGATTTTAATGGTATAAACTACTTATGTTTGTTAATATCCCACTGGATGTGCATATAGCGATTGACAATAGAGTAACATGTAAAGTATAGTCTTGGAAAGCACTGATATTAAGCACTGGCGTACTTTGATTTAAACAACCTCATCAAAGAGGAAGGCGTAATCGGTCGGAGACGAAGGCGTGAAGATATGAGATGCAAATAAATAAAACGCGTTTCCTTAATTGTCATGAGTAAACTTGTGAAATACAATCTCATTGAACGCTTGAAATACAGTAAGCTGGTATAAAAAGGCAAATAATCTACATGAGAGAAAGCAAGAGTTGGAGGTGAGGGAAAGGGTGTGGAGGAAATTGAGATAATAAGAGAGATGCGGGGAGGGAGAGCGGGAAGTTAGGAACTAGGGAGACATTTGATGAATGAATCACGTGCCTTCTGAAACATGATATATCAAGGGAAGAGAAAATGCTCAGACTATGATGAAGGTTTAAAATTTATTAGGACTTAGAAGACAGTGTATTGAAGCATCAACTCTTTAACCTTCTATTCACTTCCCTCTCTCTTTCTCTCTCTGTCTATCCCCCATCTCTCTCTCCCTCTCCCTCTCCCTACTTATCTCTGTATATATGAGTCCTCTCTCGAATTGTACGTGTTCCTTGTATCTAACGCATTCAAAGAAAGTGTATGTAAAGATTCACCGTGTGATAATCGCAAAAGCGGACACGCATATACATGCATACACATACACAAACACATGGACATACACACGAATATACACACACACGCACGTGCGTGCACAAACACACAAATGTGGAAATAGGTGTTACTATAATGGTTAGTAACTCTCGTGCGTCTGAGGGGGTGAGGCCGAAGAGTTGGAGATTGATGGATGGGGAAGTGAGAAAAGATGAAGGGGAGATGGGGAGGTGAGAAAAGATGAAGGGGAAGATGGAGAGGAGAAGGTTTCAGGGGAGCGAGGAAGAGATGAGGAAGCAGAGGAGGAAGAGATGAGGAAGCAGAAGAGGAAGAGATGCTGGTTGAGATAAGGACGTAATGTGGTATATGAGGATATCGACGTCCGGGAGAGCTGGTACAGAGGTGTAGAGGGAAACTACGTCTAAACTAAAAGGGTATTTGTTAGTTTTAAGTATGGAGGGATCGATATCTTCGAGTCTTGTGAAGATTTCGTGGGAGCCGCTGACGTGTCCGAGGAATACGTGTAATAAGGGCTTGAGGAGTTTAGAGAGGAGCCAAGAAATCTTATAGAAAGGATCATTAATTCCTGATACTATGGGTCTGATTTTAAACTTAGGTCAGGATTTGTGGGTTTTTATTGAATGATAGAAGGATGGAAGGGTGTTGTTTTTAGATGTGTAGTTCAGTCTACTCTTCTTGGAGAGTTTTCTTTGGTGACAAATGTTGGTCCAGCCGTTGATGATGGTGGATTCCAGTTTGTGACGTGTGATGTTGTGAACCTTTTCGTATAGGGTGGCGTCACCGAGGTGTTCGATAGCTAGTTTATTATATATAAGTAAGTGTTTTTATGTGTGTATTCATACATGTCCGGTCACAGAGAGACCAATCGTTTCGTTTCCATGAATGGCTTAGCTCCATGGGCAACTCGTCACTTTCTAAAGCTGAAGGTATTAAATTCTTCAACTCTGGGAGGTGAGAATCCGTTACGGACAGCTAGTTAGTCAATAATCAAGGATTAAATTATTCGCGTCGGCGATGATGTGTTATCTCACTCAGACCAGGTCACACTGGACAAATGAGAGGTAACAGCGAATTTCGTCCTTAGGCTGCTTTCAGTTTGTAAGGACCTTTTCGGATCTAATCAATAAATAGGAATTCACATACTTGTAGCAGGTAGCATCTGAATTGGATGCAGGGAGCTGAAAATTTCTTGCTGAGAGTTCATCAATCTAGTTCCAAGGTGTCTTTGAGGATCCTTGCTCGCTCAGCTATGCAAAGCTTGCAGCGCTCACTAATATAGGATCCCAGCCGCTCTACGATCTTCCACTTGATATACAATGGAGTCCCTTCGTTTTTGAAGTCCCCCACATGGCTTGCCAATTAAGTGACGAATCGTTTTCCGGAATCCCGAAAGAAACACTGTCGTCCAGTGGGTTTAAGGACCGCATCTTCTACATGCAGGCTCTAGCACCCACAAAGGAAAGCGTCACTGGAACGTCGTTTGGTTGGCTCCACTCTTGTCACTCAACGTCAAGACTTGTGTGGGAAGAATTTTCTAACCTAAGTTACCCACCACTTAAGTGTATCCTCTAGTTGTGTAACCGACATGGAAAGTATATTAGCGAACACCCATAAAACGCGGTGGAGGCTGGTTGCTCATGCAGGGAGTACACTGACTGCCCAATGGGGAGCTAATGCGAGGCTGACTTTTCAGTGACTTTTCGTCACTGGAAGACGTATATATATTTGCATTGAGAATCACTTCCCATCACCAATCGGTGATTGTCACACGCTGATGACGGGTCAATACCCAGAAACTCGAGTCCGTGAGTATCACGTCAGGCTGGAGATGGGAATGATGACTTCCCTTTGCAAATACTGATAGGGCACAGATAGTGTGTGAATGGTCAGCTGGAGGAGATGACTTCCTGGGGCTACACGCTACAGTAGCATCGACTCTTAAAGGTTAGCCACATTTAGGTGGCAAATATACTTTACGATATCGTGCTGCTACTGTTTATATCTCGCTCAGAGATTTATAATTGCTTATATATATATATATAT
>NC_068982.1:19143813-19144614 GCF_001194135.2 Octopus bimaculoides
ATCACGAAAGGATGAAAAGCAAAGTAGACCTCCGCAGAATTTGAACTCACAACGTAGTGGCTGAGGAAATACCGCTAAGAATTTCGCCCGGCGTGATAAAGATTCTGCCAGCTCACCGCCTTGTTTACAGTAATAAATATTCTTTTCTACCCTAGGCACAAGACCCGAAATTTTGGGGAAGGGAGGTCAGTCGATTAGATCGACCCCAATACGCAACTGTTACTTAATTATTCGATCCCGAAGGGAAAAAAGACAAAGTGGAACACGGCGGAATTTGAACTCAGAACGTATAAAGACAGACGAAATACTGCTAAGCATTTCGCCCGGCGCACTAACCTTTCTCCCATCTCGCCTCCTTGTTTCCGGTAACAAATATTGATCGCACTGTTACGAACAGCTTTTCCAGCAAAAGCATATAATAGATAACCATCCTCTGTGCTACTACTCCTACCCACGCTGTCACATATTCTGAACAGACTTGCTGAGAAAGCGGAAGTGTATACTCCTCTTGTTTGCGCACCAATTTCCTGAGAATGCTGTAACATTTTTAATTCTGTTCTTTTCGGCGTGTCTGCTACTCAACCGCAATTTTCTTTCATTAATTCTTATGTATATTTTTTCTTCGTGCTGTCCTACATATATTCTCCGCCAATCCTACCCACGCCCAAGTCATGAACTCTACCGCTTGCAGTGCCACTATGACACCTCACTCATCCATGTAGGGCTTGATATGTATACATGCAGCACCCTTATCTCAAAGGAAATGCGTGTAGGTGTGTGTGTATCTTTGCGTATATATAT
>NC_068982.1:19144929-19148031 GCF_001194135.2 Octopus bimaculoides
TGTGTGTGTGTGTGTGTGTGTGTGTGTGTGTGTGTGTGTGTGTGTGTGTGTGTGTGTGTATACATATACTCACACACATTTACATTTGTATACAATATGTGTGTATATAAATGTGTGAGTGTGTGTGTAGAACCTTCATTATTCTACTTTTGCTTCAAAAAGTAATATCTTTTATGTCTATCTTGCATAGAAAAACATTATTTAACCCCTCAGATTAAGATTACTAGATCGTGTAGATAAATCTTATTTACTTATGGTCCAAACTATTTACATTATTTGCAGCTTATTTTTAAAAGTAATTTTTACTTGGCCGTATAAACCAAAATAAGCTAAGATGCTATTTGCCATCCTCTAGCAGACAACAATCCTCAAGCAGACAACAGGATCACGAGACTGACTCAGTTTTGAGCTGGTTGGCTCGTCCCCAGTCGCGAGTACTTGGGTTTAGCTCCCAGCGGTACACCGATAACCAGCTGGTGGAAGATCTGCCTGGTGTTAAACGAAAGTAACTTCCTAATGCCAACTCATAACCAGATGATATTAAATAGGGCTATTTACAAATGATGGCAAAATGCCCTTGCAATGTAATATTGTATTGTTTAACCACCTGCTTTTTGAAAACTGGTTCCTTCCCACCCGCACTGCTCATTTATCTTATATGTTCCAGTGGCAAACCGGTTACTCGTTTCCTCAAGTTTACAAATGCCTCCGCTTTAACTTTGTATGTAAGCTTTAACTTAACAATAAAATCGTCAATTGATTTTAACATAAATTCCTCTAACGTATACCTAATTGTCCTCCCTGCTTACCTTTATTTGGCACCCTTCCTCGTAATCTTCCTCAAATCTTCATTTATAATAATATCGCAGTGTTTTAACCAAATCATTGGATTTGCTATTGACAGACAAGCTTCGCAGCTACAATTTTGTGAAATTGTTTACTACTCCACTATTATTCATTTTAACTACTATATAATCTATTTAAGATATAAGGATAATTGTAATAAAGTTTTTTGTCATGATAAGAGCATTTAACTCAGACAATGCTTCTTCGGAGAAGAAGTGAAGAGACAGTTGTTACAATTTTGAAGAGCGTAATATAGAGTTTCATGGCTGGCACGTTTAAACTTTAAGATATACATATCTTCTTCATTGTTTCAGTCACAAAGTTTATTTTTTGCCTTTATTTCAAAATAAGTCTGAATATAATCTAATACATATAAAATATTGCAGATTTTATTATTTTGTTATTGGAGATTTTGAAATATGTCAAAGATTGTAATTGCAAATAAGTCTGCGATATTATTTACCCAGGATATTTACCACTATTTTATCAGCTATGCTGACAAAATACATGTTGTTCTTCATGTGCATATATTTCTTATTAAAATAGACATAATATTTTGTACAGATTTAATTACTTCTTATATGCTACGTTTTATTACAAATTCTTGATGTAGTTGGCATGAATCTAATTAAAAAGTAACGTAATCAAATTACATCAGTGATTAAACATTATATATTTCAACTTCCTTCTACCAAGGATGTGATTTTCTTCATAATCACAGAAACATCTGCGGAATGTCTGATGGCATATTTCAGATAAAAATTGTGAGAATGTGAAGAAAATTAACATTTTGCACTCATTTTGAGCGTATTTTCATTAGGTGAATATTATATGAAAAGAGAAAGATATAGTGGGCAGAAAGATAGCACAGAATTAAAAGTAAACTAATAAATCCGTATAGAAATCTGACCACACGTGCAAAGTAAAAATATCATACGAGATATTCTGAAATATTAGAAAAAAAAAAAAAGGCACGCGCACAAACGCGCATACATACACACACTCATAGACATACACACTACCACAACCACTACCACATACATGCATATATGCATACATGTATAACTTTTTCTAAATATTTGTGTATATCTATATAATAATCTGCTTGTTCGTTCGCCCGTTGTATATTAGTTAATTAGAGAAATGGGGGTGGAGTGAGTGAGAGATAGAGAAAGAGAGAGAAAGAGAGAGAAACAGAAACAGAAAGTGAGAGAGAACGGGAGGAATGAAGAAAAAAAAAACAGAGGAAATAGAGAGAAAGGTGATTAATATTAATACTCTTTGGCCAAATGGTCACATGGTCAGCTGAAGGTAAAGGCAAAAACGAGAGAAAAAGACGACGTGAGAAAAAAGAGGGCGAGAGGTGGGGTGAGGAAGGAATATTTATTACGTGGTTAAAAAGTTAGCTGAAAGGAAAGGTAGATAGATGGACAGATAAGGCAGTTATATTAAAAGAAAGAGAGAAAGATAGAGAGGGAGAACGAGAGGCAGATAGCGATGGTGGTAGCGGTGGTGGTGTGTTAATAGTGAAAAGCATTTTTCTTTATTGAACTAATTTTTTTGTAATGAGCATGCGCATAAGTGCAATTATTTATCGTCTGCTCGCTTAAAAAAAATTGATATTTCTTTATAAGGTTTAATTTAGCCTAAACTCTGGATTCACAGCAAACACAGTTACAAGCTGCCCGAGAAAAGATGCGCAAATATAGAACACGGATCACAGAAGAACAGCGAAAAAATATAATGAAAAGACGAAAAAGATAACACCGATGGAGACGTGAGGAAATGAATGCAGACGAACGTCAAGAATAGTTGAGGAAAGCTAAACTATGGATGCTACAAATGTTCTTTATTTATTATTGTACAGAGGATCGTATTCGTGATTCCTTTTTCTCAGTGCGGTTTGGGCACTGAAACGAACATAGGCGTTGGTAGAAAGTGATATATAAGAGTTTGTTGCTAGTAGACATGACGGAAGAGAATCAAGCCTGGTTTTGGCGCAAAATTCGAAATCATGATATCAAGTTAAGTGACATTCCTGCTTGCAATTTTGTAGTGGTAACACGTAATCCTTATTTCACTTTATTTTTTTCCAACCATGCATGTGAAAATATAATGTTAACATTTGTGGCTTCGGAGTATTTTCACTCCTATCTTTAGCAAAGCTGGTGTCTTTGAAAGAGCGCCCTTGTAACATATAATTCTTTTATTTATATATATATATGTGTGTGTGTATGTGCGTGTGCATGTGTATAT
>NC_068982.1:19148056-19154369 GCF_001194135.2 Octopus bimaculoides
ATATATATATATATATATATATATATATATATATATATAAATTTCTACGACATTGCATATTCTTAACGTTATGCTAATTGTCAAATATCTCAAATCAACTGTCTTTCATTTCCCATTTTAACCTAAATAATTACCGTATTTTGTATGTTAACATTTATTTATTCTTCTTTTCTTTTTCATGTTCTTCTTCGCCTTCTTTATTTTCTTCCCCTCTTTTTCTACATTGCTACCAATGTTATTTCGTTCTGTTTCCCTTGCTGTTTTGTTTCTTGGCACCTTCATAAGCAAATGTATTTCACACCGCTCAACCCACACACTTCACCATTCGTAACTAGTATCATACATGACCAAGATTATCTTAGACAATCTAGTCAAAACCAATAAATTCATTAGCCGATATTTTAAAAATTCTTTCTCATTCTTACAATTAACGAGTCGCTCTCACTCTCCAATCTACATACCCTCCCACTGCCCGTTCACACGTGAGTTCTGTGGTACAGAGTTATTTTTGTATTTTACGTTCTAGTATGAACATTTTGTCAACAATGTTTTGACGCGTCGTCGTTGCACATGAATTCTACTCACTGCTACATCATTGAGCTTAAAATTTTTATATCATTAATTTAGTCGTCTATTTGATTCTTCTTACATGAGGATGACGATGATGATAATAATAATAATAATAATAATAATAATGATGATAATAATAATAATGATAATAATAACAATAATAGGGGCTGCAATTAGGGTGGCGCACTTGCAGGAAACAGCACTGGCTTGGAACCGCTTGAATACTCCGGCTGGTGCTCGAAAAATAAGAGGTGTTACCTTAGTTCAATAGTAGTGAACAGCTGACACCGTAGTATATCACTAGCGTTAGAAGCTGTGCAAAGGCAATAATAATAATAATGAAATAATGATGATAATAATAATAATAATAATAATAATAATAATAATAACAATAAATGCCTTGCACCAGGCATTGGCTTCTCAAGGATTCTGACCGACCTTAACTGATTGAAAGTGTTATGTACATGTGTTGTCTTGGTTTAAAAGATGGGCTACAACACATACTGTGCTGAATATCACAGATGTGCTTGTCAATTGTTTGACCTTAGATAGCCGAGCGTATCCCTTATTGGCTGACAATATATGCATCTCTGATCACGAGCAGAAGTTGATGGGGAGCATCATAGCCATGAGTTGAGAGAAATTCTTTGCGGTTTGAATAATTCACCTCTGGAAACATCCTTAAACAAGCTTTATTCTAGAACTTTTGAACGGGGCTATTCGGCCTGAAGAATATTCTAACTGGGCTCCACCTGCAAAGTCATGCGTTGTATATCTTGATTTGAAATCACCATATCACACATATATTGTTGTGATGCAATTTCTTACATTTTTGTTTTTAGGTAGTGTAATGTGTCTATTGCACCAATTACAACAGGAAACACCAATTATAAGTGCACCAATTACAACAGGAATATTGGTCTGTTGGTCTCCCACAGCCTCCTCATTTTTCTGGCTAAATTCTGATATTTCACAACGTTTTCTGTTTCTTTGATATCAAATCTGCTACCATAGGGGGTTGGAAAATCTCTGATCTTGCACTCTTTATTTATTTTGTCCTGTATGATCATATCCAAATTTGTTGTTTCGATAATCTCGGTATTTACGGGGAAATCCTAAAAGATCTTGTGATTCCCATTTTCTTTGACAGTCTCAGTTTCCTGTGCCTCCCCGTTTTCTATTGTTTTGAAGCCACATAATCCATGAACATCCCAATGCTTTCGTTTGCCGATACAATTATGTTTGCATTTATACTCCTTTTGTGCTAGTATAATACACTTAAAAGGTGATTGAAATTTTCGTCTCCTTTCCTATAGATTCTATATTTGGTGCCTGACTGAAAATTTTTTATCTTTGTCTTTATCAGGTTTGTTCTACGGATTTGTACCTGAGCGGCTATAATTAGCGTTTTTGTCTCTCGTTTCAAGTTTCCGTTCGTCAACTAGAGCCAGCGATCTTATCTTCCGACTTTCTCGGTTTATTGCACGAATTGGTAACGTAGTTCTACCCTTTCCATTTTTCTTTTCTCTTTGAGCTCTCTGACTGTTTCGGTCACTTTTGGGGCATCTCTGACTGCCGATGGTATTTTTACTTTAATCTTCACAACATAATTTTCAGACCCAGTATCGCAGTATTAACATTGTCTTCTATGTTTACTAATTCTCAGCCATATTGCTTTCTTGGTAGAACCGGTGTGTATTGCTTTAAGGATGGAGTGTGTTGTGCATTGTACACAGTTTTCTAGTTCTTCCACCCAAGATCCATAAATTGAATTTTCAATAGTGACATAGCCTGTAATACTCCAACTTCATCAAAAGTGGAAAAGTGAGCAGCTAAATTTAGGAGAGGAAGGGAATGTGTCCTGAAGATAACCCATGGTCTGGACCTCCTGCAACTGCCACCAGTGAAGGAGACATTGATCATGTTCTCCACATGGTGGTGAATCACAGACTATCGACTATCAATCAAATAGCCAATGCCATTAGCATATCCCGTGAGAGAGTTGATGATATTCTGCTCAATGAACTTTGCATGACAAATGCGTGCCATGTCTTCTGACACCTAATCAAAAACGCACCAAGCTTATCACTTCACAAAAGAATCTGACATTGTTTAGAGTACATTGTTTAGATGTCTAGTTTCCCTAGACATCTTTCTAACTCAAGTTGGATGTTGGCATCATCACTTCGAGCCAGAGACTAAGGGAGAATCCATGCAGAGGAAACCCTTTTCTTACCTGTTCCAAATAAGTTCTGCCTCAGATTTTTTAGGATGCAACAGACATTATGCTTATTCAAAAGGGCCACACCATCAATGGAGAATACTATGCCTACTTGCTGAGTTAGTTATGTGAGGATATCAAGATCAAATGGCCAGGAAAACTGACGAAAGGTGTCTTGTTTCATCAGGGCAATGCTTCAGCCAACAAGTCCTAGGTTTCAATGGCTGCTATGTATAACTGTGGCTTTGGACTGGTTGATCACGCTCCCTAACCTTCTGATTTCATCTTATCTCCAGCGGTTCCCCAACAGGAAAAGCACTTGCCTGGGAACCAATATCGCAGAGATGATAACATCATATGTACTGTTGATGAATATTTTGACCAACAGGATGAAAGCTTCTTCAACAATGGGATGCATGCATTGCAACACAGATGGAATAAGTGTGTAAACAGGAAAGGAGACAATGTTGAAAAATAAACGTCATTTGGTTACATTCAATGGTCAGCTTATGAACGTTTCAGTCTACCCTCGTACTTCTTCGTGATCACATGTTTAACACTACTACAGTCTTTCGGTACAGCACTGAAATGTTTGATTCTGCAATAGTAATGAGTTTCCACTTGCATCCGTGATTATTTAATTTCCACTCGTCGAAATGAATGCTAAATTTTTCAAATTTACTCTAAGTTCATCTTTAAATTGCTTCCTTTGTCCTCATAGTCTGGGCTTTATTAACTGCCTAAATAATGTTATTAACGCCTGATAATTAACTGACTATATTCTAGAATTACTCTACATTTCCTAACATCTGCCTATGTACATAAATGGATGAATCCTCTTCCTCCTTATAGGGAGCTTCTTTATATTTATTTCAATTATTTCCACAGAACTATGCCTACAGTTCCAATTTGTGCTTACGTCAGTAATTCTGATGAATCACATTAACCTTCAGGTCGTTTACCGAGTTCGATTAGTAACACAGTCGTGGAATTCTATTTAGTGTGGGGTTTACTTGATCTAAATATATTATTTTTGTGCTGAGGTGATCTCTATTAGTCAGTGGGATCATAGACGTTATGTACATGCAGATGAGTGTAAACGAAATTACCCCCTCTTGTTGCACACCATTTCTTAGACGCAATTGTTGTATGAGATTGACAGCGAACTTTGACTTCATATTTCTATATATACACTATTTAATTGCATTGAGTATTTCTGGACAGCCGTATTAGATTTCCATAGACTTTCATCAATTACTGAAACAAATGTCATGATAATTTTACGCAAGCCACGTACAACGGTTCATGCAGTTCAAAATGATTCTTCTGTAGCGAAAAGACGTGCAAGATCATATCAAAAGCGATTTTTTAAAAGTAAAATAAAAAAACAAAACATAAAATAAAATACGAAAAAACTTTATGTTTGAAACGGAAAACAAATACTCGAGTACATGAACGGAATTAAATGCGTGTAAGCTAGTCATTAAAAAGAAAATTTGTCAAAAATTATGCTCAAATATAAACAAAATACGATTTCATGAAGAAGTATCCAGTACTGTGTAAAAACTTTCATCGTATGAGAAACATACTTAAATATTTAATGTATGTGAGATTTTAAGTCTGCACGCGCGTATACGGTTGTATACAAAGATGCATGCCTATGTATATATGTTTCTGTGTCAGTGCGTGAGTCTGTGTGTATATAAGCAATTTCATTTATGTATATCCTCTATTGTTCTCAAATTTCAACATATTTTTAGCATTGTTTCCTGTTTTAATGCTGCGAATGTAACCTCGCATTAAACTTCTGATGTCTTATAAGTCCACTTAATGCCATTCTGTGTTAATTGTTTTGCTGCTTCACTATTCGCGTATGCAAGCAAAAGTAAATAAAGGAAAATATCCATTAAGCTACATTACACACACACACACACACACACACACACACACACACACACGCACGCACACACACACATACGCACACACACACACACACACACACACACAGATATTATATCACTTGAAAATATATGAAACTAACAGTAGTACCTGTCTTTGATCGGGTAACTACTTTTACTCTTTCTCGGGAGCCACATTCAAAGTGTTATTATATAGAGAGGTTCACTCCTCCTGTATGTGTGTATTTTATAAGAAAAAAAAAACATGTAATAATTAAAGTACAAAAAAAAGACCAGTTTCATATACGAAATTCTGTTTGAGAATAATAAGTGATTTGTATGTGTTATTGTGTGTATCAGTACATTGATGGCAATTATATAATAAACAGGGTTTTTGGTCGGCACGGTGCTGTAATGAAAAGAATTTCCTAACGTGCCGCGCAGTTGGATTGAACCCAAAGTGACATGGTTGGAAAGCAACCTTCTCAACCACACAGCCACGCCTATAAAGGAGAGATACATTTTGGATAATATACTCCTTGATACATTATACTTAACAAAAAGGTGGGATGTTTATGGCGAGAATTTCTTTGATTTTAATATTTACTTGAGTAACGCAACAACTAACAACGCTACACCATAGAGAGTGTTCCAGAATTAATTATTTGTTTTAAGGAAATTGAGCAAATTTGAAAAAGCTGACAGAATTTTATGTTTATTACCAAAACAAATAGATTTATAAAACTTACGTCAAACATTTAGTCTAAACTTTTCAACATGTCTGTATCCCTGCATACTTGAAATCTCTCCTTAGTGTTGTAAAAAATATTTTGAAGCATTTCAGGAGTTAGCTTCTGCATTGCTAAATGAATGTGTTCTTAAAGCTCAGCTAAACGGTTGCGCCATCTTGAGGATGGTGGTAAAGAAGATGATTGCTGCCAAATTGGAAAAAAAGCTGTCATGGACAAATAAGAGGGATCCAACAGGAATGGAAAGAAAATTGAGTTTTTAAAAAACGCATCCTATTTCACTGAAATCATCATTAATTCTAGGACACCCTATATTTACTCGTCAGACTAAACGAGGGAGGGAATAAAGGGGCGGGCTACTAATTGCAGGTGGCAAGCGCAGTTTCCTGAAATGGTCCCGCGGTCAAACTCAAATGGCTGAGTCACAACAGCAGTTTGCTTCTTCTATGAACATTTTGCATTATGTATTTCAGACACAGATGACTTAGAAAGCAGACATGCTGTCGCACCATGCTGCGTTGCGCAGTATTGGAAACGTAAAACATCAACAGGGCACTTCTGGAGAACGGATGAATGGATTTGTTGCACCATTACCCAGCCGTGCACACACGCACAAGGGCCAGTGGTTCGCGAGATGGTAACATGAAGCTTCAACAGGACGCCGACAAAAATTTTAATGTTCTCATTTCCTCTGCCAAATTAACAAAAAGGTTTTCATGCAATATTATATGCTACTTATAATGCATAAGTAGCGTCAATATTTTATCGTCGTAAAATGACCTAAAACAGAGAAAAAAACGCAGTGCAGTATATTCATAGTATACTCATAAATACTCATATATATATATATATATATATATATATATATATATATA
>NC_068982.1:19156435-19157273 GCF_001194135.2 Octopus bimaculoides
ATATATATATATATATATATATATACATATATATATATATATATAATCTATCTTTATATTTGTGTGCATATGTGTATATATATATATATATATATATATATATATATATGCTTGAGAAAACATGTTTCTAGCGAACATTATCCATACATACCAAGCCGGAAGAGCAGCCACACAGAATGCAATACAAATAAAAGACCTTGTTTTATTCACTTTGCAGCTGCCACTGTGTGGGGCGAGTTGCTATTAAACGCAGCCTAAAAGACTGAATCAAATTCAAATATTTTTCTCCTTTCTACCCCTTATCTCTCTATTACTCCCTCTCTTTGTCTCTCGCTGTTTTCCTTTTCTCTCTTTTTTTTTTCTCTGTCTTTCCCTCTCTTCTTATTACACTTAATTTTATCGACCACTGGATTTTAGCATTAAACATTAAAATTCAGTTCCAATAGAATTAAAAGAAAATTATGTTTCAGCAATACAACGAAAAAATTCACTTCGTGTAACGTTAAGCAAGGAGAGTTATATTCTGGCATCCTAGGTTCGTTTCACTGCTGAAATCATTACACTTATTCCTTACAGAAATTTCAATTATAAGAAACGCTTATTTTGCAAACATTAAGTCTAATCCACGAGTGATTACACATGTTGGTCTAAAATTTCGGCACACCATCATCGGTTGTCAAACGATGTTGGGGGTACAAACACAGACACACAAATACATTAGCACACACACACACACACACACACACACACACACACACACACACACACACATATATATATATATACACATATATAGGATGGGCTTCTTTTAGTTTCCGTCTATCAAATCCACTCAAAA
>NC_068982.1:19158935-19164771 GCF_001194135.2 Octopus bimaculoides
GGTATTCCAATAAAGGTATTCCAATAAAAGTACTCCAAAATAAATGTATTCCAGTAAAGGTATTCCAATAAAGGTAATCCAGGGCCACAGCAGCAACATTTTCACAAGTTTTTCGGAGGCGAGATACTCCCACAAAAACAACAATTCTCGCACAGTGAGACACAAAAAGTTTTCTTTACTCAAAGTTGCTTTTTTTTTGGCTCAAAGTTAAAACAAAAATTTTCGCTACTGTGGGCAAGCGAACCCGCCTCCCACAAACAGCGAATACAAAATTTGTTCGTACAACGAACACACAAAAAACTCGCTAAGGAAAGCGAAGATGCCACACCGCTGGACAACAATTTACTAAAAAAATAAATAGAAGCAATAAATTGCTGCCCAGCTGAGCAACAAAAACGACTTACCCCGGCAAATTCTTCAATTTTTCTTTCTTTAGACAGAGCCGAAACCCATATCTATCTTCGTTAACGGCAAGTAGCCAGTCTGACGCACATGCGCAGTGAGCAAACCGGAAGTAAGCTAGCTACTTACCACACAGCCAATCCTGCGCCTATATGCTACAGTTTCAGAGGAGGTAGTCAGTCAATTACATTTACCCCAGTTCTCAACGGTTACATATTTTATGAAAAGTTGTAGGGGGACTATCACACTTTAGCGGAACAGTATCTATGTATACCTGATTTAGTTAGCGCAGCTAATTTTCGTTCGACCCGCGCATAAATGCATACCGTCGCCTTGTTACCAGGAACGCGCGAAAGCTAAAACAGTTCCGGCCAGGCTTTCGAGGCAATAAGACTTATTACTACTATGTCCCTGACTGAAATCACAACCATGTGTTACTTTTCGAATGGATGTATATTCTAAAACCTATTGGATTGTGTAACTGCTTAGCATTTACCATGTTACTGATTCTTATCCATGTGAAATACTGTAAGTGTATATTCTGTAATATGCCGCGCGCACACCATTAGAAATTGACACCTTTTGTAAGGAAATCTGGACATTTCTTCGGTTAACCTTGAACACCATTAAACCATATTTTTGATATTGTATTCAGCATGATGACAGCAACAAGTTTCAATTTACTTCCTTTACAGATTCACTTTATAATAAATTATTAGTATTTTTATATTCAACTTTCAGATCTTGTGACTTTCTTAGAGCTAATCGTCTCAATTATTTACAATATTTACATTTGACGGATATTTGTCCTTATCTTGTTTGTTGTTAACACAACGTTTCCGCTGATATACCCTCCAGCCTTCATCAGGAGTCTTGCGGAAATTTCGAACTTGGAGAGATATAGAACTGTATTCATCTCAACTTATTGAAAACCACAGATGATAATTTAGTCCTCTCCGCTAAAAGGTAAAGTCGAGCTCGGCATAATTAAAAGGCACAACGGGTAAGACGGACAAAATGGCGCCAAGCATCTTGCCCAACATGTAAACAATTGTGCCATCTCACCGCCTTATCAAGTTATCATACATGTTGCGCTCGTGTGTTACCTAGTCCAATAAGCTACTCAAAAACATGATTCCAACCGAAAGAATATTCGTCAAAATTACTTCTAGACACCTGTCGAGTATTCTTTTATTTTTTTACTTGTTTCAGTGATTTGGATGCGGCCATGCTGGGGCACCACCTTGAAAAATAACGGAGGTTTCAGCGCGACATGTAAGATCTATGATATTTCACTCTGAAAAAGTAAGTTGCATTTATATAGGTATAAATAGGTATATATAGATATATAGAGGTATACATTATATAAGTATAAAAAAATATAAGTAATATTAGCGTATGGAATGTTGGAGTGATCTGAATACGTTTTCTCCAGAATTTAGTTATCTGAAACTATGACAGCGTGAATAAGAATTTCGCAACGAAGTGGTTTTTAGTTGTACCTCACTCGACGTTGTTTTCTAGGATTGATCAAAGACTTGCTTGTTGACATCAGTGGAGGAAAACTCGGTTAAAGACCATTTCAGTGATTGTTACTGCTCTTGGCTGAATAAATGAATCTGTAGCTTCTTTCATTTAACATTACCATCTGTCACTTGGATATCGTTGGTGGATTTCCTTTTGGTGCAAATATCTCTGGTCTGAGGACAGTTTCTTCCTTACCACACCCGACAAATAACGGTGGCACCTTGATATTGCCGTAGTTACTGCCTATCATCTTCTCACTGAGAAATTAAAAACCGTTACCACATACATTGTATTACCCGTGTCATTAGCCTTACTAGCTACTAATATGTTTAAAGTTTAGGTCAACATTCTTCACTTAACGAATAGCCATAAATTTCTGATTAATAAACCTTTTGAAAAGGCATTTAAACTTTTGACATATCTCATATGAAATATATAGTGATATTGTAGTATGAGAAAAGAAATGATTTAAATTTATTTCTTTATGCGTTAAAACTTAATCAACTAGCTTCTTCCTCCAACATTTCAGGCGTTGTGCTTATAGTAAAAAAAATTTCATTTGTCATTTAAGTTTATTTTTAAATTTTTACGACATTATACTTTTAAAAAACGTTACGTAAAATAGTAGGGCTATAAAATCTGTTGCCATTCATTTTAGCAAATAATCAATTTGTTAACAAATAGAAGATATGAAAATCCTGTGTTTCTTTTTTTTTTTCTATAGAAATGGGTCAGTCTGTTGTGCACGCTTTTTTTGAGCACCGCCCAAATGACAGTTGTAACATATTTAAGATTGGGTGAGGCATATAACAAATTGTAGAAGAAAAGGTTCAATAGCATTTAGTTACGTAAATTTGTGTTATCAGTTAAAATATCATCGGGGTCAACCTCTATCCACCCGGAATCGATAATGTAAGTAATGTCAAATACTCAAATCGAAATGCAATGTTTATTCTAGTGGGAATCAAATTCAGAAGTTGTAAAAGCAATTTATCTGAATATCAAATGAGCTTACATTTCGACTGCAGTCTAGCTGAGTTTACCATGCTATTTATCTGCGTTTACCATGTTATTTATCTCTGAATTTGGCGTAGTGAAATTGCGATTTCATTTTCGCATTTCAGCTGTGAATTTATTACTGATATTAATTCAATTAACAATCCGTTCTTTAAAGTTTTTGTGGTTATTATACTAACGTTAGGTATGAATAAAAATGCAAATTAATGGGAAGGAAAAACACTATCCAAGACGTTCAATGAATTTCTGGTTGCATCGGTATGTACCCTTAATTTCTAGCTTCAAATACATCCAAGGGTTGAATTCTTCTTTACTGCGCTCAAAGATGATAAAAATATAATCTAGTTACACTTCATTTTCATTATTTCCGTGATCTATCACACATCGGTACATCTTCCGACGATTTTAGTTGCATATCTGTTATCTGTGAGAAATGTTTGTTTTCCCTCTGCACAACAATACTCTGTTTTTGAAGAGAACTACTCTGTAAGGGGCCCAGGCACTTCTCGCTGCGATACGTACAAGAATACACGAAGGAGTTATGATCTATCCTCACTAATTCCATGCGATACTCCTCTACTCCCTCGTTTTACTCTTTTACTTGTTTCAGTCATCTGACTGTGGCCATGCTGGAGCACCGCCTTTAGTCGAGCAAATCGACCCCAGGACTTATTCTTTGTAAGCTTAGTACTTATTCTATCGTTCTCTTTTGCCGAACCGCTAGGTTACGAAGTTACGAGGACGTAAGCACACCACCATCGGTTGTCAAGCGATGTTGGGGGGACAAACACAGACACACAAAAATATACACACACTTTTGCTCCACTGAATTTTCTTCGAGAATTTTTAAATGATCTTCTTCTAGCACATTAGCAGTCCACTTAGTGGTCTCTTTTATATACACATGTACATATGTATATACATATATACGACGGGCTTCTTTCAGTTTCCGTCTACCAAATCCACTCACAAGGCTTTGGTCGGCCGGAGGCTATAGTAGGATACACCTGCCCAAGGTGCCACGCAGTGGGACTGAACCCGGAACCATGTGGTTCGTAAGCAAGCTACTTACTACACAGCCACTCATACGCCTACTTATTTACCGTCTCTGAATGGATGGTTTTGGTGTGATTTGAACTCAGAGCAAAAATAATCGGAACAAATACTTGTCCAATATTCTAAATCGTGACACCTTTTGACTCATTTCTTAAGAAATCTAAGGTGTTGCACCAAATCGAGAAGTCATTGCGTAGTAGTGATATTGTTTCCTAAATTATTCAGAATAGAACATATTTTGGCACTGGGGACTCTTTTCACTTTGTGTCACTACCTGATAAAACTAAATAAACCAGAAAGGAAAAAAAGTATGGTGCGTATGATTTAAACCAATAGAGTAAAAGGAGGCAACAAGACCGAAAATGATTTTTACCAGGTTCCCGCTCTGAAATAATCGTGTTATAAAAGCGCATAATAATATGGAAAATTAATATTTAGCCAACGAAAATCGGAAATTAAGTTCAACATTCAAAAATTTCATTTAGAAAACAATAAGGCGTAGCAACATGAGGGAAGAACTCCAGGTTGCTAATGCATCAAATATCACTGCTTATTTGCGTTAATATTGTTGCTATCCCACACGTAGGGAATTCGACAGTAAGTATGTTTACTTCTTTGTCTCAGTGAACCAAGTGAACCATATATACATATATATATATATATACTCAAATTCTTGAGTAGACAACTCCACTGAGAACCGACAAGAAATTCTGATCTATTCTTGTCTTTTAAAAAAGATCATAATATAAATCGTTAGGATTTTTTAAAAATCAATATCTCGGAAAAAGTGCAATAGTTGCCTTGGTTTTGCATTCAGTATTACAACAGAACCTCTTATTTTGTGATATTGAATATATTAACATGATCCTGAATGATCGTTTATCTTTAAACGCCTCACAAGTTTTACTTTTGGATTTAAGAATGCATGTTTGCATTAGTTTACGGAACCGGGTTGACTTTCTACAAATCACTAAGTAGAAAGAAAGTGTGTGTGTCTTTGTGTATATGTGCGTGTGTGTATGTGTGTGCGTGTGTGTGTAGGGTTGTATCTATGTATGTACATGTGTGAGTGTGTGTTTGCGTGCATTAGAGTGAAGCGCTGAAGTGTCTTATATAGTATTGACACTTTTCATTGATTTGCAAAGAGTATGTGAACTCATGACTTAACAGAATGCGCTGATCTTCTCAAAAACATAGAAACTTTCTGCAGTGTATTCAATATTGTGTCATCCAGGTGTGACGAGATTGCTGACTTAAGTAAAGAGAAAATATCAGCCACTTTTTACGAAGGAAATTCGTAGGGTAAGCAATCAAATATAAAGTACAAATTTTACAATAATTTGGGATGAATATCTCATAAACGTCACCTAAGCTATTGAATACATCTAATTGGATTTCGTTGGATACAATGTTTCTTTTTTTTTTTTTCTCTTCAAAATAAATATCCTTTTAGTTGCGTTTAACGAATACGTTGCAATTTTTTTTTTTTTCGAAGTTGGTTCTTTCAAATTTCTTAATTCAACTCGCCGATTGTTTCATTTTTTTTTATTCCTCCTAACCCTGTTTCCATGAAACAAAGAATTATGTGGATGCAAATCGATCCTGTATTTTGATAAGCTGACCTGCATGACAATATTGCGTATATTCGGCAAAGAAATAAACTTTTGATTTTTCACGAACCGTGACATTTCCAGATGAAATGGTTAAGTATACAGAATCTAACTTACTAAATCCTGACTCTATTTCTGATCTCAATAACGCTTCCGTTTCTCACTATTCATTCTATTACAATACTATTTCTAAAGAAATAGATTTTGATTCAGTGATACCTATG
>NC_068982.1:19164904-19166266 GCF_001194135.2 Octopus bimaculoides
TATATATGTTTTCTTTTATTATCATATTCACTTATACCAACATCAGATCTAATTTCAAATTGGTTTGGGAGTTTCTATTGTTATTAGTCTTTTATTATTCTTACAATGCCATGTTTCATTGCCTTTTTTTAGAGAAGAGTGAATCTTGGGTTTATATTTCTCTTTAAAGATGCAGCTTTGGTAAGCGTGTGATTCTGCACTAAGTAATTTGAGACGTGCTAGACGATTTCTCTCTCTGACAAGATTTTCCATTGTAACATAATTAAACAATTCCATACGTCGTTACATCTCACAACATATATATACACAGAGAAGTATAAAACAATTCCATTACTTAATTGTTATTTGTAAATTCGTACATGGTGGCAAGCTGGCGGAAACGTTAGCACGCTGGGCGAAATGCTTCGTGGTATTTTGTCTGTCTTTACGTTTTGAGTTCAAATTCCGTCGAGGTCGATTTTTACCTTTTGTCATTTGAGGGTCGATAAATTAGGTACAAGTGCGTACTGGGATCGATTTAGTCTATTGGCTCCCTCCCCCAAAATTTCAGGCGTTGTGCCTATAGCAGAACAGATTTGTGTATTCGTATGTTTAAACATAGATTTTAAAGATTAGATAATGTACGTAAAAATTACCATGATTTGATGGTATTTTTCTGCTCGTCGGTCAAAGATAGGGGATGTAGTGACACATGTTAGTGACAATCAAAGCAAAAGCTATGTAATTTCAAATAATATTTAATCCCTAAAATTTCATTGACATTCTTATGGATAGCTCTCGACATTTTTTTAAGCCAGACACAAAATTGTTTAATTTATTGCTCCTCAACTGTAAACAAATATTGAAACTTAATTCCATAAATAAATCCTTAATTTTATGGAGATATTTCCTCTTCACTTTAACACTAGCAATTACCGCTAAAGTTTCTTTTTCTGTGCAACACTATGGTGGAAATTCTATTAAGAACAGACATTCAGTACATCTTCTTTTATCTATGCAAATTCATGCTATTGGAATATTTGGTTTACTTCCTTTAGCTCCGTATGTATTTTTTAATATCGAAAGCTAAATGAAATGCTATCATAAGTTTGAAGACATGACGTATGTGCAATCATCCCACTAACATAACAACTTAGATGAAAGCATTTCCCGTTAAAGTCTCCCATTCCATCAAACTACAAAATAGTTATGTGCTGGAAAGGATATTTAATGCTCAGAGTATTAATATGCGAAATAACAATAAATATAAAGGAACATATCCACGAATATGTGTGTGTGCTTCTCTTCTTCGTTCTATAGATATGCATACACACATATCTATCTATCTATTTGTCCCTCTGTCTCTCTCCTCTGTCTCTCTCC
>NC_068982.1:19166489-19168083 GCF_001194135.2 Octopus bimaculoides
AAACCTTTACCCTTTTAATTTGTATATATATATATATATATATATAGGCATACATATACCACCGGCGCGCACACAAACGCATATATTCGTAAATAATTAGCATATTCTTTTTCCTTCGTCATGCAGGAGCGACAAATAGTGACATTTTCCTTCTCCGGTTGTTGTTGTTGTTGTTGCTGTTGCTGTTGTTGTTGTTTAGCTCCAGATCAGCCCTGACTGAGGAGGCCCATAATGAAAGTCGTTATATCTGTGACCCTCGTACATTTTCTGGCATTTTTTTTTAAACCAAAGGGTACAATCCTCTTATGTATTTTTACATATTTTCAACATAGTACGAAGATATTTGGCAACTATTTGTAGCCGGTCTAGTGACTACATAGCAGATACCTTGTTGGCCTGACAGTTACGGATATGTTTGGTTTTCAGTTGAACACATTACTGATAGTGTTGGTTCAGCGTAACATGTCGAAATATTAGCGATGGAAACATCTTTAAGTAAATATACAGAAATTGATATGCTGGCATAAAATAAAAGCGCATTTACGAAAAAATTAATTATTATGAAACCTCATCTGACAGATGATAATCTACAGCAGTGTATGAACAAATGACTTTAGTAAGCAAGGATTATGGCAGCTGCATGGGGAACTATGTAATTAATTAAGTTGCCTGCCATCTGTGAATTTGGAAAAGTCACTAACAATTCGCAAACTCTCGGAAATTTTACTGTGCGTCCGCTTCTCACAACTAGAAGAAACAAGAAATATGCCAACAATGAAGCAAAATATTGAAACAGAATCTTTTACAAATTACACGCGACCGTCTTGAGAAGAAAAGTAGACATTGTTTAAAGTCGTCTCAGAGACAATGATTCAGATATAGATAGAAAGATCATCACTCTAGTGCTAATCGATACCAACTACAATGTGTTGTTCTGATAACTTATTGTGTAACATATAGGCTTTCGACTATTGCAATGGGTAACATTTCGTAGATCATTAGAATGAATGACTTTTCCGAATTTGCTGATGAAGTTTTGTGCTGTGAGTTCGATAACGGCCTAATTTGCAGTGATATCGTATAAGTTCCAGTGACATCAAATGTACGATCGAGAGCATATGTGTGACGAGTAAAGAAAACATTATTTATTTAATATGAGATAAACGAAGCTGATTCACATTTTACACATACAACAAAGGCTATCATGTAGATTAAGAGATGATTAGTAGAGAAATAGTAAAAAGGATAACTGAAACGTCAATGTGCTGTGTGTGTATGTGTGTGCTGTGTGCGTGCGTGTGTGTGTGTGTATTTTGTTACCATTTACTTGATTCAGACATTCGACTGCTATCATAGTTGAGTACAGCGTTGAAGTATTTTAGTAGACCAGATTGCTACCAATTTACGGGAGGGAAAAGAAACTAATAGTTTTGAAGCGGTCGAGACACAATCACAGACACACACATAATATATACGCACATATATACATGGATGCAAATCGAGCTTCTAACAACACAGGCATGCTTGTGCCTGCACACACACTCGTATATATATATATATATATATATATATATATATATATATATATATATAT
>NC_068982.1:19168276-19171710 GCF_001194135.2 Octopus bimaculoides
TGTGTGTGTGTGTGTGTGTGTGTGTGTGTGTGTGTGTGTGTGTGTGTCTGTGTGTGTGTGTGAGAGAGAGAGAGCGTGCGTTCGGGTGCGTGTGTTTGAGTGTGTATATGTGTATACGTTCGTACGGCCAAACTTGCACGCGTCCGGATGAGGCCTTAATGTTCAAAGAATTTTAGTGTTCGGACAATGACTGCAAAATGCACTTTCCGGTGTTAATATCAGTTATCCATTTTCCAAAGAAATTTCGAAAGGTGGTACGCTGACTGCTTTAGCGTATGCATACATTTTTCTCTTTGTTCGCTCTCAATATAGCAGGCACTGAAAGACAGCAAGCTAGCAAAATCGTTATTGCCGGCCGAAAAAGCTTAGCGAGATTTCGTCCGTCTTGAGTCCGTTCTGCCGAGGTCGACTTAGCCATTCATCCTCTCGGGGTTGATAAACTAAATACCAGTTGAGGACTAGGGTCGATGCAATCGACTTACACCCTCCCCCAACCTTGCTGGACAGCAAAATTCAAAGCAATTTTTACAAGTAGTAAAAATTGTTTTCAGAATTTGGCATTGTTTACACGAATTATAAATTTATGAGGGTTTTTATATATACTGGATTTGAAAGGGAATCAATTATTGAATTATAGAAACAATTAGTTGTTATGTAACTAAGTATTCATGAACTTACGTAGTAATAAATATATATGAGTATAAGTGCCCTTTAAAAACTTCTATGAAGGATGTGTAATGCATTCTCAATTCATTTTTAGCGTGCTCATGTCGTTTCCATAACTTTCGGTGCTGAGAAACGAACAGGCACTTTTCAGTCAATCAATCAATCTATCTATCTATCTATCTATCTATCTATCTATCTATCTATCTATCTGTCTGTCTGTCTTTCTGACCCTCTCTCTCTCTCTCTCTCTCTCTCTCTCTCTCTCTCTCTCTCTCTCTATCTATCTATCTATCTATCTATATATATATATATATATTTATCTATCTATTTACCTAGCTATGTGTGTGCCTTTGCGTGTGTGTATGTGTGCAAGTATTATACATACGTACATACATCGTGGGCCACCATCTATATGTTAAACACAACGAGTGATTGTATTATCTCTGAATAAATACCGTATCGCAGAGGAATATGCTAAGGAGACAGCCTCTCTATAATATTGTTTATACTTTCTGTAACCCCCTTGCCATTCATGTTAAGGAAGTTTGAAGGATATCTCACTGGTTCACAAGGAAACATAAATACCAAAATTACACAGTTTCTTTGTTGATGACTTGAAACTATATGCTAAGTATAAGTATGAGATTAAAAAGACCCTTGACCTAGTTACAATATTCACCAAGGATACAGGGCTAGAATTTGGTCAAGAGAAATTTTGCTGTATGGTTGCGAAAAGAGGGAAAACTGTAAACCAGTCTAGCAACATCTCCATCAATGACTTAACTGTTTCCACTATATCTGATGAGGGATGTTACAGGGGTGGATGGAAACATATCTTACAATGGCACCTGTAACAAAACGCGTGTCACTAAAGAATATTACAGCTGAACAAAGAAAATTTGGACCTCGGATCTCTCGGCATTCAATAAAACAGTGGCCCACAATGTCTTTGCAGTGCTATACTCATACCAACATTTGGGCTACTTCATTGGACGCTTGATAAGATCCGAACCCTTGATGTGAAAATGCGGAAGATACTAACAGTACCCATAATTTCCACATCAATAGTGCCGTAGACCGCCTCTACCTAAAAAGGAAACATGGCGGCAGAGGCTTAACATTGATCCAAACTGTCTTTGAATATCGTATAACATCTTCTCAGCAAAATCTTTTAACCATCAAGTGTCGAAGTGCATCCCTTGACCAAGTTTGCATACTTGGGACTGATAACAAGACTTGGAAAGCAGCTCCTTGTACAGCATTCCTTGTTTGAAAACCTTAAGTACATGCCCGAAGAAGTCACGCGACTCTATCGCAACATATCATCAGATGAAAGGATGAGAGTATATGAGCAGAAGACGATACATAGATATGTTAGTAGAAATCTCCGAGATGATAGTAACATTGATTATCAAAGCAGTCTATCGTGTAATCCAATAACTGGATTACTACCTCCTACTTCGAAAGGTATGCGTTTACAACCCAGGAACAGGAAATATCAACCAAATACTTGATGCACAAAAGGGACAGAGATGCAGAAAAAGCAGTAACATGTGAAAATCGACGCAGACTTTATTAAGTCAACCCTGAAGATATGGCCCACATCAAAAGCAGTCGCCCAAAGTGTCATCACAGTTTATATTTACCGATGAGACGTGATATTGTAGCTAGGACACTGTATATGAAATCCATCGGAAGGATAATCCCTAGGACAAATGAGTGAATGAACAATGCTGAGTGAACGGGAGCAACGTGAAATAAAGTGTTTTTCTCAAGAACACAAGACAGAGCACGGTCTAGGAATCAAACTCATTATCTCTTGATTGTGAGCCCAACACTCTAACCACTGAGCCATGCGCCTACATACATATCTGCCTGAGAATGAGAGAAGTATTATTCGATATATGAAGTGACAAAAGCGGCAAGCTGACAGAATCGTTAGCACACCGGACAAAATGCTTAGTGGCATTTCTTCCGACTAGCCCCTTCCTACTTAATTCGAGAACTTGTGCCTATAGAATATAGAAAGATTGAATTAAATTGGGGATTAGCGGTTGTTTATTGCTTTTGAAGTAGTGACTGTCTCCGATGTTACTCCTAGTCGCTTGTTTTGTTTTGATTTTCCTTTTGCTATTGTTAATATGACGCCAGTAAGCAAATATTAAAAACTTGCTGAAACAATTAAACCGTATGAATCACTGGCTATGATGTGCATATGAGTGTTTCCGCGTGAGCGTGCACGCACGTGTATTTAGATTAGTCCCCAAAATTTTCAATAAAGACGTATGTTTTTCCTATTTTGTATACATTTTATATGACGGGAGCAGTGTCAACAATATGCTCCCTTGCTAGTATTGTGCATGCCCTAGATGATAGTGTCAAATACACTAATTGATTCTGCTTACTCATATCACCCAAGATCAAATAACTCGCAAAGCGGACTCTTCAGAAATTCCTGATCGTCCTTGTAACTTTACCATATATGGTAAACTGAGTCGAGTTTATGACAGAATTCACTTAACCAATGTTCTCCAATCGTGAGATCAAACACATAAATCTCTCCACTGCAACCTGAATTTCCAATCTCACGACTACGCCTGCAACCATTGTACGAACATTCAACAAAAAAAAAACGAAGATAATAATAAATATTAGAAGACATGAGGTAAACAAATAATATACATACGTACGTATATAATATATATATAATATATATATAACATATAAACATATATATAAGTATGTATATATCCATACGCACATATATA
>NC_068982.1:19173421-19173639 GCF_001194135.2 Octopus bimaculoides
AGAGAGAGAGAGAGAGAGAGAGAGAGAGAGAGAGAGAGAGAGAGAGAGAGAGAAAGAGATAATTTGCGAGTGAAAGCAGAATGAATGAACGAAGACAAAGAAATAATGGATCTAGAAGAGGAACATTAGTATGGTAACAAGACTAAGTGGAAGACTTATAGAATAGGAATATAAGGTGAGAGAGAGAGTGGAAGTGTATATGGAAGAGAGAGGAGATG
>NC_068982.1:19174019-19185679 GCF_001194135.2 Octopus bimaculoides
GAAGACAAAGAAATAATGGATCTAGAAGAGGAACATTAGTATGGTAACAAGACTAAGTGGAAGACTTATAGAATAGGAATATAAGGTGAGAGAGAGAGTGGAAGTGTATATGGAAGAGAGAGGAGATGAAGTGAGAGGAAATGAAAAAGACTAAGTGAGGGAGAATGAATGAGTGCTTGTGTATTCCTGTGTATAAGAAATTGGGACGTGGCTTTGTGTCAAATATTTATACGCATAACAAATATGTCTTTGCGTGCGAAAAATATATAAGTTTCTATCGGATATATGTGAGCGCGTGCATGTGTGTAAATGTGTGTAATCGTATATATATATATTTAATATATTTAACTTGTCTTTGTTTCCAAGCATTTTAGTTTTTTTTCATTTTAAGTTAAGACACTCATATATTATTGTTATTACTCTCTAACCCTGAATTTATTCTTCTTTGCTAGGCACATAGAAATGTGTACAAAAAAATATTTTCGTTATATTTACGAGATGTGCACTTTTCTACTTCCATCTTTATGCATACATATATATATAAATGCAAATATACGTTACACTCGATCACATGTATATAGCTCACAACATTGGCAGTGTATGTATTTATACAGGCGTGGCTGTGTGGTAAGAAGCTTGCTTCCCACCACATGGTCCCGGATTCAGTCCCACTGCGTAGCACTTTGGGCAAGTATCATCTATTGTAGCTTCGGGTTGACTAAGGCCTTGTGAGTGGATGTGATATATATATATATATATATATATATATATATATATGTGTGTGTGTGTGTGTGTGTGTGTGTGTGTGTGTGTGTGTGTGTGTATTTGTGTGTGTCCGTGTTTGTGCTTCCACCATCGCTTGACAACCACTGTTACCTAGCGGTTCGGCAAAAGAAACAGATGAAATAGGTACCAGGCTGACAAAGAACAAGGCCTGGAGCGATTTGCTCAACTAAAGGCGGTGCTCCAGCATGGCCGCAGTCAAATGACTGAAAAAGTAAAGGAATACAAGAATAAAGAATTGAGAATATGTCTGTGATATTTCGTCCGGTTCTACTTTTTTCCATTTCAAATACCACCGTGGTTAAATTTGCCTTTTTATCCTTTCGTGGTCGATAAAACTCAAGTATCCGTTAAGTATGGGGTCGAGGTAATTGACTTGTCTTCTCCAACGAATATTGCCCTGCCTTGGCCCTCGCAATGTACCATTGTCTCGTCCAGGAGGAATGTGGTAATATCGGCCATTTACAGACCATAAAAATCAAGTATGCAGATTTATTATGCAAGGGCTCAAGAAAAGTTATAAAAAGTAAAATTTATGCTTATAAAGATATATGTTCAAACATTAATTCATACATACGTGTGTGTGTGTACGTGTGTGTGTGCGTATGTTCGTGCGTGCGCCTCTAAATATACGATATTTGGTTGTGTGGATGCGTAATGTAAAAAGTAACGGAGCGTAAGAAGTTAACAGGATGAACGCGGAAAATGCACAAGCGAATACAAAGAGGCTTCCATTTTCATCACTTCTTGACCTAGTATCCTCGTAACTTTGACCCTTTCAGAAAATATTGTTGAATTTCGCAGTGACAGCAATCTTGAAGCTGCTGAATTATAAATGAGCTTACACAATAAATGAACAAAGAAGGACGCTTAGACGTTTAGGAAATAAATACGAGCTTGTGAAAGATCAGCAAAAAATGCTGAATAAAATATATGTACGAGAGGGTGATGAAAAGTTCCTGGCTGTCAGTAAAAAAAAATACAGGGAGATCAGTTAATTTAGTATACTGCATCAAACTTAAGTATAAGCGAAATTTTGGTTAGTTAAAATATGTTTATAACACATTTCAACTTCGAAATGCAAATCACCATATCTGCTCAGTGCATATGTATACCAATGGCTAGAAGTATATTGGGAAAAACCCAATAACATCTTGTCCTAGCAAGTGGGGCTTCCTTTCAGTAAAGGGGCGCGAGAGGAAGGCCCCGAAACGGCAAACCTGCTCTAAGCGCAGTCACATAGCCAGCAGCAAACAATAAATTTAAGCTGCGTACTATTACTGTGTAAATTATATGGGTAAACAATTAGAATTTGTTACTAGTGGTTCGCGTGCGTAATAGAAGTCACTAGTAACATATTTTCATATATAAGAGTGTATAAAGATTTATACACGGAGCGAAGACCCATGGACGGGACTTCTAAATGCTAAAAAGAGCAGTTAAACTCAAATCACGAAAAAATTCTAAAGACACATCGATAATGGCATTGGAATCAAAAGAAATTATTTTTAGTTAATCCCATATTCTCGAGTGTCCCTATTAATGAGGAAGTAAATAATTTTTTTATCTGTAGTTCATCAGTGGGATTGCTAAAACAATGCATAATTATGTAGCTTAATACGTACCCCCCACCCACAAAAAAAGAACGCATGCGAGCTGCATCTTTATACATTATGGATTGAAATTAAACGTGCAAGTCATATAGCTACCAAGAAACAATAAATTTAAGTTGCGTACTATTAGCCTCAGAATAAAGAAATTTTACAGTGTACATTATAAAGGTAAAAAATTGGAATAATTTATTACCAGTGGTTCGCATGAGTAATAAAAGTCATACGACAACTTATTTTCATATATCAGGGCGTATAAAGATTTATATACGAAGAGAAGACTCATGGCGGGATTTTTAACATGCTAAAACGGGCAGTGAAATTCAACTACAGATGACAAATTTATTTGCTCATTAATAGGATAACTCGAGTATGAGATTAACTAATATTAATTCATTTCATTCTAGTGCCATTATCGGCGTGCCTTCAGAATAATTTTTTTCGTGGTTTGGGAGTAGATGCCATTTTTAGATGCTCTCACTGTAATAGCGAGGCTTTATCCCTTAATTTGCTACTTTTGTATACGCTGACCGTGAAGAAAACTGGCGGAACAGACATTTTTAACGAGGTACATCTTGTAATCACCTGAAGAGACACATCTACACCGACAGATACTCCTAAACCAGTTGGTTGTTCAGGATCCCACCCGTGAGGGATGCGATACTAGATGGATCGAAACATTTGTAATGATCAATAAACATCCTCGCATCTTCCATCTTCCATTAATCACACACACACACACACACACACACACACATATATTTATGACCACACGTTTACATAGATTTTATAGGATACTGTAGTAGAAAATATACCATAAATTCTTGTGAATACTAATACTAGTCTATTCACCAGATTCATAGACAGACAAATTATTATGCATGACCTGTGCTGAAGCTCATACTATCGAGCGTTAACTGTTCAAGTATTTAGTGTTTGCAGCGTGTGTGAGCGAAGAAAAGGTGATGATGTTTTGTGAGTTGAGCCACAGAATCCATAGAGAATGTCTGTTTAGCGTTTTAGGACTATTAGAAATATTTTTCGCATCACTCTACCCCTTAAAAGTAAATAATAGATTTTGATATTGCAGTTTAAATACAAAAGAAAGCAGGAGTGTCATGGCTTGAACGGAATTGTCTTAAATTTGATTACATGGCTGGTCGATGAGTGCTTTTGAAGTTGTATAAAATGGCAGTCAGTGTGTGAAATGAGGTTCACGAAATCGTGTGCAGACTCAGAGAAAGAGTCTTGAACTTGGGAAGTGAATACAGATTTGAGTACTTGTATCTGAGGATGCGTTGCGTACAATACACATCCTGAGAACAACCTTGGTGCGAGCTTTGCTTGAAGAGAATCTTCTACAAGTACCGACTTAACCACTGCGATAATACACAGAGGATGTAGGGACAAGTAGTAGCCCATAAAAATGATATCATATCAAGCCTGGTACGAACATTTGCAATAGCGTGAACGGCACTACAGTTGTCCGAGGATTAGTGGTGATAATGCATGAGGCATATTTAAAATATTTAATGTATCTAACCGGCGAATGATATACATCACATACAATCGACATTTGCAAAATCACTTAGGTCGTGTACTAAAGTATTCTTTATATTAAACCACTTATAATGTATAAAATTCCTCTTCAATGAAATTAACCAAATCAAATGTGCTCACATTCTCGGCAACCTCGGAGAGCTGAGATGGTAAAATATGATAGAACGCAACGAAAAGGAATTGAACTAATCACAACTAAATTTAACTCTGTTCTATATATAAAATCTGTAACTGATGGTATTAGATTTTCTGTGAGCATCTGTATCAACGATATTTGTTTTGTTTTTTTTTTATTTAAAATTCGTAATAAAATCATAAAAAAGTCGATGGGATTTCTCCTTGAAAAAAATCTAAATGCTTTTTTTTTTTGCCATAATGTCAGATTTCCGAAATAAAAACAAACATATTTTAGCGTGTATATATATTTTTTTCTACATCACCATTTTGAATATGTGTATTTGTCATTTATTTAAATTCGCATTAAAAATCGAGTTCTTAATATTTCCGATTTCTAGATTACTTACTAACTTTTTTCTCGACACATTTCTCCTTACAATGTTTATAAAAACACCATCTCTCCATACTGATATTTAAAAACCTAAAAGAGAAAATAATAAAAACAAGAAAGTAAGGATAATGATGAAAAAAAACTCATAAAAAAATCACTTCGTACACTCCAAAACACACACAGACGCGCGCACACACACACCCATACATACAGACACACAAATACACATACACATACATACGCACACACATATATATACATACATACATACATCCATGCATACATACATACACTCATACATATATATGTGTGTGTGTATTCTTTTATTCTTTTACTTGTTTCAGTCATTTAACTGCAACCATGCTGGAGTACCGCCTTTTAATCGAACAAATCGACCCCAGGACTTATACTTTGTAAGACTACTACTTATTCTATCGGTTGTAAAACGATGATGCGACTGAGGGACAAACACAGACACACAAATATATAGGACGGGCTTCTTTCCGTTTTCGTCTTGCAAATCCACTCACAAGGCTTCGGTCGGTTCGAAGCACATGCCCAAGGTGCCACGCAGTGGGACCGAACCCGGAGCCATGTGGCTGGAAAGCAAGTTTCTTACCACACAGCCACACTTGCACCTATGTACATACGTCTCTTTGCGTTTGTATGTAGATGTGCCTGAGTTAGTGTATTTGGTTTGTGTATACACAAACACACACACACACATATATAGTGGAAGCGCATGGCTCAGTAGCAGGTGCGTCGGGATCACAATCACGAGGTAGTGAGTTCGATTCCTGGACAGGGACGTACATTTTGTTCTTCAACAACACACTTTATTTCACGCTGATCCAGTTCAGTCAGTTGAAGAAACAAGTTGTGACGTCACAGGTGCCAAGCTGTATCCGGCCGCTTTGCCTTACCCTTTGATAACATCGGTGGAGTGGAGAGGAGACGCCGGTATGCATGGGCGACTGCTAGTCTTCCTTAAACATCCTAGTCCGGACTTGTGCTTCAGTGAGGAACTTTCTAGTTGCTATCCCATGGTCATTCATGACCGAAGGGGATTTTTACTCTGTATATATAAACGGGATTCCTACAATTTCCACCTACCAAATCTAGTCATAAGACTATGGTCAACCCAATGTTATACTAGATGTCAATTGTCCACACACGTGGTTGCACTGTAAACTACTTCTTAATGGGAAAGAATCGCTTCTAGCTTTATGTATTTTAAGGAATTTATATGACTGACTGAAGAGCATATATACACTTCTATACAATTCTTTTATTTTTTATTTATTTATTTTTTTTCATTTCCATCAGATAATGCTCTTAACGTTACTACTAGTCGTCGGGAATGGCACTATTTCTTCCTCACCTTTTGTGTCTTCAGCAAGACATAACTCAAGACATGAAATTGATTTAGCTAACTTAATTTTTTCCTTCTTGTTCTAAGAGTTGAGAAAAGAGATACACAGAGAGACTTGAAATTAATTAAACTAAATTAATTCTCTTCTTCTTCTTCTTCTTCTTCTTCTTCTTCTTCTTCTTCTTCTTCTTCTTCTTCTTCTTCTTCTTCTTCTTCTTCTTCTTCTTCTTCTCCTCCTCCTAAAACTAAAAGGATGTGAAGAAGAGATATAAAGATAAACTTCATACATCCTGGTAAAATACTTCTAATGTACATTTGCATTACGTAATTATTATTTTTTTTTGTACAGACACAATTAATGTTTTTTTTTTTGTTCTTTCTACGAACAAATATACAAGCCTGTCTTCGTATGTCTCAACTCACATTTTCAAAAAAATTACAGATAATCTGTATAAGACGATGCAGCGTTTCTTGATACTAGGTTTTCTAAATCTGGTTTCTAAACAATCTGCAACGCTCTGCATAACTGTTTCAATAATTTCAATTTATGCTATACCTTTCGTAATAATTTCATTGATGCTAATTTCTTAGAGATTACTTGACATGTAATTCTTTCTTTTATATCCTCCTTCATAAAACTAATGAATGCATCCTATATATTAATGTAAATTTTAATCACGATAAATCTATCTCCAATAATGCTATTAATCGTGTTTCCATTTCAATTTTTAATATATCCTCTCAAAACATCTTCAACAGTTACACCTCTTCAATAATCAGACCCTGCTCACAATTGGTTTATCTGTTAATATACTTCGCATACGTAACGTTAGGCTCAAAATTATGCTTGAAGAAGTAACTCACTATAATCAGTCCCCTGTTACTCCTCATAGTATTATTAGTAATTATAAAACCTTTAAAACTTAATAAAGAATAAAGTCTTCTTTTCCAAAGCATAATACTAATAGCTTACTCTTGGTTTTGACTACGATTACTCCAACGGTATAGGCGACCATCTTACTAACTGTGATTCTCACTACCTGAAGCAACTTGGATAATATAAGAGGGGAAGAAGTTACGAAGCTCTATATTTTGCACCACCATTTTATAAAAAAGTTAAAACCTTATTGAATCCAATATTCTGAATCCAATTAATGCAACGAGCTGACATAATTGTTAGCACGACAGGAGAAATGTTTACTGGGATTTCATCCATCTGACGTTCTGGATTCAAAATCCACCGAGGTCGATTTTTGTTTTTTATCCTTTCGAGGTCGATACGATAAAATAAGCACGTGATGAGCACTGGGATCGTTGTTATCGACTTAACACTCACCCCTAAACTTGCTGGCCTTGTGCCAAAATTTGAAACGAATATTTTAAATTTAAGTGCGTACATGAACTTAAATGACGTTCCATATTTATCAACCGCTATGAAAATTTCATCCTCTACTACACATAAGTTTAAAGCTACAACTGCGATCTTCTATAAACAAAAACTTGTTCTGTGCGTGTGCGTGCGTGTGTGTGTGTGTGTGTGTGTGTGTGTGCGTGTGTGTGTGCGTGAGAGTGTGTGTAACAGAGTGTCTTTGATAAACATGTATATACGTTTGTTCCTTATCATCACTTGAGAACATTTGTTGACGTACTTACATCCCATAATTTACCTGTTCAGCGAAAGGTGACGATAGAATATGTACGAGGCTGTCATAAAATAATTAGAAGTGGAGTCCATTCGACTAAAATTCTTCAAGGAAGTGCCCCAGGATGGACCCAGTTTAATAAATGAAACAATTAAGAGAGAACAGATAATTATAGGGATAAATATATTTATACTAGCCTGGTCTCCTACTTGATCTCTGAATCCCACCAAAAGAAACCTTGTTTATGAGTTGAGAGAAAGGCTCTCTCTCTCTCCCTCTCTCTCTCTCCCTCTCTCTCTCTCTCTCTCTCTCTCTCTCTCTCTCTCTCTCTCTCTCTCTCTCTCTCTCTCTCTCTCTCTCTCTCTGGGAGAAATTTGGAAGATAAAAAACGGCATAAAATACATACATGTGTTGAAGATAGACAATAATACGTTGACACCAAATATTAAATCCTGATTGCACATACAATCAGTCAAGTGTCCAGTATTCGTACATAAAACCGAACAGGTAATAACTATAGAACACATTAAAATTTCTGTCTGGTCGGTTAGATAACAGCTTTAATGTTAACAACTCCGGAAGCAATTGATTTCTATAGTTTCATCTTCCTCAAACTTCAAACTCTGCCTCTCTCTCTCTCTCTCTCTCTCTCTCTCTCTCTCTCTCTCTCTCTCTCTCTCTCACTCTCTCTCACTCTTTCTCGATCTCGCTCTCGTTCTACTTCTATTTCTCTCTAAATATGTTCTATTTCTCACTTGTTCTTCTGTGTCACTTCCTCTCACTGAAAACAATGCAGCCAAGTGTGCAGAATTATTTCCAGACTACTCCTAAAACGACAACCTGCATATAAAGAAAGCGTTGTTGGTATTGTAGTCGTTAATATTAATATTCGTGTAGCGGGAATAGTGGTCTGATGATACTAGTGTGAACGCTAGTTTTATTAAACAATCGTAGTGAAGAGATAATGCCTTTTATTTCATGTATATGTATCAGACGTGTGCCATGACTTTATTCTTATCTAGTGACCATATAAGTGTAGCTTGTCTGTCTCACAGGTAGTCAATTTGTCCGTTTGTCAGTCTGTCTAACTGTCTGTCTGTCTGTATGTATGTATGTATGTTTGTATGCATTATCCAACGTATTGGACCCTTATGGACTCGCATGTAGGTCAATGCAAAATCTAATCTGAATATATAACTGGTAGAAATGATGGCCGATTACCGATGAACACCAATCTTGCATTTTATCTTTGAGATATTCGTCAGGATTTGTGTTGGAGTATCGGCTTCCATCATAGATAAGCTGTACTTATATGTGTAACACACTCGCTACCGCTTCATCTCTGAAGAGGCAACTTTTTCGTGGTGAGGTGTCACTCGATTAATTCGACCTCATTATATATACATGCACACCAGTTATTGATAATTATTTAATACAAAAACACCGTTGAAGAAATAGCTTTACGTACGCACGCACACGCACACACACACACACACACACACACACACACACACACACACACACACACACACACACACACACACACACACATATATATATACATACATGGTGCGTAAGATATTTGAGGCCATAACTATTTTGGGTCATCGCTGTATTTTTTGTTAACACTGTTTTATCTTTGTTTCGGAAAATATTAATGCCAGACCCTCAGCTTACTCAAGAAATGAAGATGTATTCTGTTATTGTGGTTATAAAGGCTGAGTATAGCGATTTAGAAATATTTCGATTTTTAAAAGTTTCCAAGTCTTTCGTCTCCAAAGTTTGTAGGGAATTAGAGACTGAAACTGGAAACGTATCACCTGAATCAAAGCAAAAAAAGCACTGTAAACACCCTGAAATCATCAGAACACCTGAATTTATTCAGCAAGTTCAACAGACCATTTATTACAATCCTAGAAAGTCCATGAGGTCAATTGCAAAAGATCTCCATGTCTCAGAAGGAACAGTAAAACATGTTGTCCATGAAGACTTCACATATAAGTCTTATATGACGAGGAATGGTCGATTTGTCAAAAAAGCAAAAGAAGCGTTTCTATATTATATTATTCTTAATAAATAAATTTTTTTCCTTTCAATTTTTGGAACAATGCCGGCAACATTAGGTGCGGGTATAAGTCGATTACATCGACCCCAGTGTTCAATTAGTACTTATTTTATCGACCCCACAAAGATGAAAAGCAAAGCCAGCTTCGGTGGAATTTGAACTCAGAACGTAAAGAAGTACCGCTAAGCAGTTTACTCGGTGCAGTAGCCAACCTGCCAACTCGCCGCCTTACTTTCTTGATAATATTAAAACATATTTCTATTTATCTATTTATTTCTTTATTTATTTTATTTGGTACCTTTTTTTGGTTGTCTTGGTCATCTGTCTTTGATTATCTCCACATAGAGTGAAATATGCAATTCTTTCACAAATTTCTCTTTCTGTAAAATTGAATAACATGTACCCAGAGGGTGATTACTTGAAACTGAGGAGAAACTATAAAGATATGTGTTATGAAAATTAACCTGCGCCTATGGCGTGAACACAAAAACAGAGGGAAAGGAATATATAAATTTAATGGATGCGGGGAGGTTCATAGAAAGAGAAAAGAACAAATAACGTGTAAGATGAATCAGCATCAGATGTTTGTGCATATACGCATATATGAACATATTAGAGTAAGTTTCTTGTTCTATTAGCTTTCACATTGAATGCAAAGCGGTGTGGGAACCAGATTATATTTCATTTATGGGAGTAGACTATTTTTCTCTAAGTCTATATTGTAGTAGGGAGTGATGCCTCATCAAATTCTTCCTTATCCAGGGGCAGGTACACTTCTGTTGATATTTTAGTTGCGGATCTCAAATACTAAACATTAAATCATAAAGCGATTTTTCTTGGTTTCTTGAAAGAGTTGCGAAAGTTAACTGTTAAATTTAGTGTAGCATCAACGAAACCAGAGGTTGTGCAATTAATTTCTCTGGTTGTTTTAAGGCTGAATATGCTAAAATAGGGGAAAATATCCTTTTGTAACTTATTTAAAATGGGGTTATTAATGCTTTTACTTGTAGCCGGCATTCGATGTTGAATAGGCCAACGTTACTGGAGTAAATTTCTGAGCAAGCACAGCAAAACTGTATAATTATAGAAGATCGGTTACATATTTCTATGCTCTTTAAGTACACTAGGTTTTGAAAATGGAAAAATAGGAAACCTACTACATTATGTACTGTATAAAGAAGCTGGAAACGCTATTGAATTACACAACGATATAATTATCTGAATACATTTTCTAATATCAAAATATTTGAGAGTTTTATCAAGCTTTATAGTACATCTTGATACGCAAATCTAAAAGTTACATTTGTTATCACGTGGTAGTAGTACACTCACACACACTCACACACAATCACACTCATGGATGTATGTTTATGTGTGAGTGTATGTGTGTATGTATAAAACCTATCAGATAACTGGGTGGAGTGATCATATAAAATAAACGTATGTGAATGTTAAGAGAATACCGTACATGTGCGGTGATTTAGGATGACTCGGAATACTTGGTAATTAGGTTTTTATATTTCAGAATAATAAAAGGAATATGTTGGCGGTGGTGGTGGTTGTGGGAAATTGTTTAAGGGATAATTTTCTAGAAAATAAATCGGTGTGCTGATAAAATGAAATAGTTTAAAGTATTTTAGACTGGAGAACGCACTGTGCATACGATGTGCCATAAAAACCCTCGTAGACAAGTTGTAACCCCCACGATGGCCACCTGACCCGAATGCTTGCAACAGAGTGAATTCCATTAAAAGCACCCAAAATGACAGTTTGTGGTTTTTAGCCCAACAAAACTAATGCAACAGAAATATGGAAATGAAGTTAAAGGAAAATGAAAAAAGAAAAAAAGAAAAAAGAAAGAAAAGAAAAGATGCAGTTTCAGGCATCTTTCAGTTTGTTTATTAAGAGTTGGAATGGATATTCTAATGTAGTACATGATATATAACGAGGTCTCTTCAATCTTATATGCAAAAGCATATGCATAAATATAGTCTTATGTATATATATATATATATATATATAAATTATACACACACATACTTGCTTCATACGTACATACGTACAGACATGCACGCATACATGCATATCATGTATATGCATATATATATATATATATATA
>NC_068982.1:19186349-19189173 GCF_001194135.2 Octopus bimaculoides
TATATATATATATATATAACTATAGCTATATATATATATAACTATATATATATATATATATATAATCACTTGTACCATATGGTGCAAGTGATAGCTAAGTAAGGGCATTGTCCTTTATGATACAAAAAAAAAAATGAGATGAATGACAATTCTGTACGGGCACTCGTAATGCAAATTAGCAAGTAATTATTCGATACAGTAACAGTTGGTATATGCATTTGTATATATATTGACAAACATGTATATTCATATGTCCCAACAGCTATACGCGTGCCTATTTCCAGGCAAGCATATGCGCGTATTCATCCATATATCAATTAATTTATTGTTGAATCTTCGTTTAGATCGCTTGTTCATGACTGTACAATACAAGTAAAATGAAACATGAAAATACTTCAGATTCTGATTGGGTATGTCCATATTGGCGTATTGCCAATTTTCTTGCATGTAAAACGTGTCTTCTTCTGATGAGTGCAAGCATGGTGGTCTCTATTATCGGGGATTTCTCAAAGTTAGTTAGTGCGTTGTGATTATACATTATTATATCATAATTTATAGATACGTGAGATGCCATTGACTGAGTGTTTTTAAAAAATATTATGTACCTAATTCTACAGATACAAAACATTCTTAAAGAGTGATGTGGTGTTTCTTCCTATAGCATGTATCTCCTATAAGATGCAGAATATCGTTGTCTAGAAATTATTACAAAAGTTTGAAGGTTAGACTATATAGTTCATCGTGTGGTTGTTTTCTATAGAGACATTCGGATTGTACAATACGTTTTCAGGTCATTTAACAACGTTTAGGATTCAACGGCGAGGCTGAGGCACTAAGGGACTGGTTTGGGAATATTTGTTAATCGTATCGTTCTTAATTAGAATTATGCACACATGAAAACATGCCAATAAAGCAAGCTCAAATTAATACTATTTTTACTAACGATTTATTTTAACGACATGATATTCAAAGTAGGCGCTTTCAAATATCCTTTGCCTAAATACTTGGCTATATTACTTTCGTCCAAGTGCGAAGTAAGTTCTTTAAGACTGCATTTTCTTTGAAATAAGGACTTTGCTGCAACAAGTCTGTTTACAATTTATGTGTATGTGCACTGACATAAGTATCTATGTATGTGTATACAAAACTGCATATATACGTGTGTATGTATGTGTATATGCCTATGTGTGCGCGTATGTATATATGTATGTGTGTATGTATGTGTGCGTGAATGTATATCTGTATGTGTGTGCGTATGTATATACATGTTTATATCATGTATATATGCATACATTATTGTTATGTCACAAGCACTGCTATCTAGCACCTTCGGATGATCTCTACTTCTGCGTCGGTTCCGCTTTCGCTTGTGGTTCTGGGACCTCGAACAAATCATACCATATATCCATTTGTTCCTCTTGCCTCTCTTGGTTTTTGGTATATTAGAAACCTCGTGGTTGTGTGAGCTGCGAATCCTCGTCGCCACTGTTATGTCTCAAGCACTACTGTCTAGCACCTTCGGATAATCTCTACTTCTTCGCTTGGGGGCGTCGACACAACAATTATACACACAATCTTATGTTTATATAGGAATTCTTATACTGGTGTAGGTGTACATCGAAGAGATATTTATATAAGCTAATATAGGCATTATTATATGTAACCATTTGTGTCACCTTATAAGGAAGGAAACATTGGAACTACACATAAATATTTGTATTTTGGTACCACAGGCATATCAATAGATTCTAGCAGGTCTCATTTGTTTTTAAAAGAATTATCTAAAACAGTCTGTGAAGTGTTGCACCAAAGCTTTCAATACAATTTGAAACATTTTCATGCCAGTTCGAAAACTATGCTTACCGAAAGAAACTCTAAGAGATTTCTTCTAGCTTGTAAAAGGGAAAAAAAACTCTGTTTGTGTACGTATGGATGACAGGCAGTCATACATACATACATACATACATACATACATACATACATACATACATAAATTTGTGTGTTTGTGTGTTTATGCGTGTACGTGTGTGTGCGTTGCTGTGTGTGTATGTGAAATATAAGCATGCAAGGAGAGTGTACCAAAGGAAAATGGTGAGAGGGATTTCATTCTTTAGTTTTTTAAGGAATTTTGTCCGTGTCAAAGTGCAATTGGTAAATTATTGCTAAATTTTAGGGTTATTTTATCCTTAAAAAGGAAGGTGTGTGCAAAATTTACATTTTATACCTCTTGCCCTAGTTCTAAGTAAATTAGTTGATTAGAAAGTTTCTATTAGGAAACAATTAATAGAAAACAGAACATATGTCATATTTCTCATTGTTGTAGATTCGAAGACTGACCTGAAAAACCACCTCAACAAAATTGAATTTTTCATGTGATATTTCACCTGCTCTACTCATTATTTATTACAGAGTTTTCTGTCAGGCAACGGAACGAATCAAGAGACAACGTTTTCGGAATGTCTAAAAATTTTGTTGGACTTTATTCAAACTATGTAGATATATATGTATATGTATGTATGTATGTACGTATGTATGTATGTATGTATGTATGTATGTATGTATGTAAGTATGTATGTATGTATGTATGTATGTATGTATGTACGTACGTACGTACGTATGTATATAAGTGTGTATGTATATGTATATGTGTGTGTGTGTGTATATATATATGCGTGTGTGTGTTTAATATGTAGTATTAACCTTAACAAGTGATATATCTCTCTCTTTCCTTTCCCGAGCGTCTAGTAACACACTCTGTATCACGTCCTCATGTCGTTGTTTTTTTGCCTTTTTCCTTTTTTTGAACCTATATATATATATATAT
>NC_068982.1:19190869-19192511 GCF_001194135.2 Octopus bimaculoides
ATATATATATATATATATATATATATATATATATATATATATATATACACACATATATACGTATATATACACATGTATATATACACCTACACATACAAGTTTGGATTAATTAACAGTGCATGACGCATTACATAGCGTGTTTTGAATAATTTTAAATATAATGTATACCTTTTAAACAGCACATGCACTTTAAAATTTGTATTAAAAAGGTACACCGTATACATTAATAAACACACACACACACACATATATATATACATATATACACACAAACACTAGCAGGTACACGCATACACACATTTGCTTACAAACTTCGCATTTTATCATAAGCATTGAAAGAGAAAACTTACATCCTAATTTAAATATAAATATTTATAAGCGTGAACTGCAGCAACAACATAAGAACGACAACTTAAAATGAAAATAACATTTAATAATTAACGTGGGGGAAAAAATATATCCATCCTATGGGTTGTTAATGGAGTACTTTTATTAAACATTCTGAAATTTTGATCATTCACAGTTCAACAATGTGAATAATTAATGAGGTGTATCGGCATGTGTGTGTATCTGCCTGTGTGTGTATGTGTGTGTGTGTGAATGTGCTTGTGTGTCAATGTGTATATGTGACTGTGTGTTTGTTTGTGAAGGTGCGTGTGTGACTGTGTGTGTGTGAATGTATGTGTGTGTGTGGATATGTGTGAGTGAATGTGTGTGTGTAGATATGTGTGAATGAATGTGTGTGTGAATGTGTGTGTGTTTGAATGTGTATGTGCTTGAATGTGTGTGTATGTGAATGTGTGCGTTTGAATGTATGTGTGTGATTGAATGTGTGTGTGTGAATGTGTGTGTGTTTTTCAATGTGCGTGTGAATGTATGTGTGTTTGAATGTGTGTGAATGTGTTTTTTAGTGTGTGTGTGTGTGTGTGGATATGTGTGAGTGAATGTGTGTGTGTGAACGTGTGTGTGTTTGAATGAGTGCGTGAATCTTTGTTTGAATGTGTATGTGTTTGAATCTGTGTGTGTGTGTGTGTGTGTGTGTGTGTGAAGATGTGTTTTTGAGTGCGTGTGTGTGTATGAACGAGAGTGTGTGTGTGGCTGTGTGCGTTTGTGAATGTGTGTGTGAATATGTCTGTCAATGTGTGTGCGTGAATGTGTGTATGAATGTGTGTGAGTGTGAATGAGTTTGTGTGTGTGACTGTATGAAAGTGTGTGAATATGTGAATGTATGTGTGAATGTGTGTATGAGTGTGTGCGATTGTGAATGTGTTTGAATGTGTGTCTGTGTGTGTATGCGTGTACATGTAGGCGTGAGGGGGAGCTTTGTTTTATATATCTATTCATTTACTTGATATTTTTTTCTTATTGTTTTATCGTTTTGTTCTTTTAATGTTGCTTTTGTTTGAAACTCCCCCGTTTTCCCAATTTGCCGTTCGACCGTGGGTGATGGCTGACACCTCATCGATGTCGTGGTTTGCAGTTTATCATCACGGTCAGCATCACCATCATCAATGTCATCATCATCATCATCAGAATCAACTTTATTTCTGATATTATTTATTCGGTAAACACGCAGCAAATCTAACAGCACAAACGTTCACGCTGTCCTTCTCTCTCTCTCTCTCTCTCTCTCTCTCTCTCT
>NC_068982.1:19192629-19195065 GCF_001194135.2 Octopus bimaculoides
TCTCTCTCTCTCTCTCTCTCTCTCTCTCTCTCTCTCTCTCTCTCTCTCTCTATATATATATATATATATAAATATCTTTCTCTCTCTTTCTCTCTCTCTCTGCACACACCTCTCTGTCTATCAAATACTGTCACTTCTCTCTCTTCCACCCTTTCTCTTTCTCTCTCTCTTTCTCTCTGCATACATACACACATATGCACACACATGCACACATATGCACACACATGCACACACACATACACACGCACACACATCTCTCTGTCTATCAATTACTGCTACTCTTTCTCTTTCACCCTTCTCTCTCTCTCTCTTTTCTGCACACACACACACACACACACACAACATGCACACACACATACGCACGCACACACTCATCTCTCTGTCTATCAATTACTGTCTCCTTCTCTTTCACCCTCGCACTCTCTTTCTTTCTGCACACACACACACACACACACACACACACACACACACATGCACACACGCATACACACGCACACATACACCTCTCTATCTATCAATCACTGTCTTTCTCTCTTTCATCTTCGCTCTCTCTTTCTCTCTGCACACAAACACACACATGCACACACGCATACACATGCACACACACGCATACACATGCACACACACACATACACACGCACACACACCTCTCTGTCTATCAATTACTATCACAAACTCTCTCTCTCTCTCTCTCTTCACCCCTCTCTCTTTCTCTCTCTGCACACGCATGCGAATGGCCTGCTGAAATTATCAGTTACAATATATAAGAGTGAGGTTTGAGAGAAGAGTCGCGATTTAACATTTAATAAATTATATTAACTTCACTCATTTATATATCGCCTCTTAGTTAAAATCCTTGGACAACTTTTTCCAGGTATTGTATTTTCAAATGTTCTGCATTTCCTCTTTGATTCACCTTTACTGTTTCCTTTTATAATATCTCAGTCTTTCCAGATTATTTCATTTTTTAAACGCATATTTTATAATTAATGAATAACAACGATTTATATCTCTCATGGGTCATTTACTTATTATATATATATATATATATGTGTGTGTATATATGTATATATATAAAACTGTTGGGTTTATAAGCCTTTTGTCTCTGTTCTGTATCATTTACCTGAACCTCGTCGCTAGGAGTACTGTAAACCTTGTGTTTTTTTTATATTTTATATCATTGCAAAACGTGTATGCAGAGTCGTGTGTGTGTATGTGCGTGAATCTGTGTGTGTGTGTGCGTGTGTGTGTCTGTGTGTGTGCCTGAATCTGTGTGTGTTTCCGGGTGCGTGCGTGTGTGTGTGTGTGTGTGTGCGTATGTATGTGTGTACGGTATGTGTATGTGTGTGTGTGTGTGCGTTAATCTGTGCGTATGTTTCCGTGTGTGTGCGTGTGCGTGTGTGTGTGTGTGTGTGCGTGAATCTGGGTGTGTATGTGTGTGGGTGCGTGTGTGTGTGTGTGTGCGTGAATCTGTGTGTGTTTCCGTGTGCGTATGTGTGTGTGTGTGTGTGTCTGTGTGTGTGGTATGTGTGTGTGTTTCCGTGTACGTGCATGTGTGCGCGTGTGTGTTTGTGTGTGTGTGTCTGCGCGTGTAGATATCTATATCACTTTCTTAAATTCTGAAATACGAACTTACACACAGAATACACACAAATAAGTGAACGAGCTTTCGTTCTCTCACTTTCTGTTCTTTTTCTTTTTTTTTTACCTCGTTACACACACACACACACGTACACATACACTCAGACAAACACACACCTAACACACACTTTCACTTTCTCTCACTCTCTCACTCACTCTCTTTCACAAGCCTTTCACTTTTCTCTCTTTCATTCACCCTCTCACATTAAACCTGTCTAATTAATTGCTCTTCTCTTCTCATCTTTCTCTTTATCTCACCCATTTTCACACGCACATGCTCATTTTATTTTACTCTTTTGCTCTACTATATTTGTTCTCGAGTTTCTCGTTCTTTCTTTCCCCATCATTATCAGGTGGCACCTCACATAAACACAGATGCCACATGAGCTAACGGGAGAGAGAGAGTCTTACTTACGCGATATTTCGTCATGATAACATAACAAGGAAATTTTACTCAAAACTATTTCTAAGACCTTCAATAAAATGGGCGAAGTAAGGGCTTATTACATAATACAGTTTTAAATACATAATCTCTTAACACAGTAAATAAAATAAAATACAATACGGGATGGCTATGGATAGCGTGCATTTGACCATAGGATTACTTACATCGGAACTGACCCGGGTTTAACAACAACCAGAGGATCAACAGCTAATATATTTGTATGGTAAAATTAACATTTTCTCAAAAACTATATATCGTTGCTTTTAGGGAAAAGAAGTAAGTTTGAAGTCTGCTCACATCTATACTCCCCCGGTCCTTCTTTGTACACATATGGAAACTGTCTGGGGGGG
>NC_068982.1:19195096-19199487 GCF_001194135.2 Octopus bimaculoides
GGGGGGGGGGGGGACACTCGGCATCTCTCATATGCAATGTAGCAAGGGGGTGGCAGGAGATTAACGGACGTTATTTTGTTAGTAATATTATACAAGTGAATCCAAACACACAGTCTTCAATGACGCAACGTTAAAGCAGTCAACATACCATCACCAACACCACCACCGCCGCCGCCGCTGCTGCTGCTGCTACTACTACTACTGCCACTACTATTACTACTACTACTACTACTACTACTACTTTCTTACAGAGGCACAAGGGTCTGAAGTTTAAGGAAGGGGGTCTCTGTTTAGTCGATTTTATCGATCCCAGAAAAATGAGATTTGAACACAGAACGCAACAAGCCAAAATACAAAGTGTGAAGGGCATACTGTCCGACACTCAATAATAATAATATCGACAATCGTAATTATAATAATAATTCTTTTTATTAGAAGCATAAGGTTTAAAAATCTTGGTTGAGGGTGAAACGCAAAATCGACCCCGGTGGAATTTGAACTCACAACGTAAAAACCAGTTGAATTGCCGCAAAGCATTTTCTCCTACGTGCTCACGATACAGTCGCCGTCGTAATAATAATAATAATAATAATAATAATAATAATAATAATAAAATTAATAATAATAATAATAATAATAATAATAATAATAATAATAATAATAATAATAATAATAATAATAAAATTAATAATAATAATCTTTTCTACAATAGGCACAAGGCCTGGAATTCGACATCGGCGGAATTTGAACTCAGAACGAAAAAGCCGGAAGGAATATCGCAAAACCGCCTTTGTATTAATAATAATAATAATGATAATACGTAACACAGAATCACCCACGTGCGACGTGCTTGTATATAAGATGTGTATGTGCATGTGGGTGTGTGTGTGCGCACGCGTGTATCGAGGGAGCGGGGGGGGGTGAATTTGCATTGAATTATTTAAGAAGTTCATTTCACAAGCAAACATTAGCTCTTCCGCGTACACTCCCCATAGGCTGCCCCTCGAGAAAATAACTTCTACTATAGCCTCGGTTTGAACCGAGCCATGTGAATACATATAAGTTCACGGATACTGCAGAAACCCATCGGAGTGACTGCACCTACAAGTAAAGTCAAACAGCAAGCTTTGTCATATGCACAATGTCACGTTGACTCTGACTGGGGAATGGATTTATTAAGGGTACAACGTTCGGCGTGGAATATTTTCCATATTCATTCTATAACGCAAGATGGACTATTCTAATTCAAATTTAAACGATCGTCATTTCACATGCTATACTGTGGATTCAACCCGAAGAAATGATTTACGGGAATAAATGTGTGGAATATACTTGGTCACTACACTATAATTTAATTTGTTGAATTGTAGTTTCATAAATCGAAAGGCTGGAACACCCAGTGACGAAGTTGAAGCGAGATCCATTTACAATTTACCGTTTAAATATATAAGAACAAAGCGGATAAGTAACAGGTATTTAAAGGAATATTTTTATCACCGTTCGAAAGAAGTTTACTGTTCAATAACACCCTTTAAGGTACAACCGACACATTTCCAAAATACCAATTTCTCACCAAGCGTGTGTTTGTCTCTCTCTCTCTCTCTCTCTCTCTCTCTCTCTCTCTCTCGATTTCTCTCAATGCCTCTATCTCTCCCTCCTCTATCCCTATCTCTCGTTTCTCTCTCTCTCTCTCACTCCATCTCATTCTCTCAATAGACATATATAGATACATATACATGACAATGTATTATAACATACACGTATGTGTGTGCTTGTAGCTTTCTCTCTCTCTCTCTCTCTCTGAGTCCACATATGTCGTATAATGTGTAATTATATATTATATGTGTATGGGTGTGCTTAGGTATGTGTATCTGGCAGATGAGTTACATGGAAAGTAACCAAATTCTAAGGAGGTATATAATGTTCTGTTTTAATGATATTTTCCCTCTTAAATTGAAACGTTTTCTTTCAATAAATATAATCTTGGTGGGATGCAAAAAAGGTTGTGATGTTGCATGAAGAAAATTCATTTAGAAAGAACATTAGCGCTGCACGAGGAAATTCTAACATATTGTTTTCATTTTTGTTCATTTGTTTGAAAATAGGAAAATATAAAAAAGGTGGGGGGGGGGAACACCACTAAACCTAACAGCACACACGCATGCACACAAACACAGAATAAAATAAACACACACGCACACACGCACAAACAGTGCCTCCGAAAGAAATGTTAATTGTCGAAATGAGACTGATTACTAGTTACACGAGGGTGAACCCTTTCAAAATCCACTTCAGCAGTGATTTGGATGAGGGAGGTTCAAATAGCCGTGGGTCTCTTCGTGGTACATAGAGCCCGGAAAAATTGTAACCTCTACCCCACCCCGCCACCTCCTACAAATTCTGTATGAGTGTGTGCGTGTATATGTGTGTGTACGTGTGTTTGTATATGCATACATGCATATAGATTGATAGAGAAAGAAATAGAGGTAGAAATAGATAGATAGATAGATATTATTCTTGCAATTTTTTATTTAATTATTAATCGATGTCATTTATACAGTTTTTATTCTAATATATCTAATTAGCGATAGATGAGATAAAAATGATTCTTTAAATACAATATGGATTCGAAACCGGGTCGGAGACTGGAAATGTAATGTATCATTCTACCGATATCAAAATATAAACATACATAAATGCATTTACATGTGTGTGTAAATAGAGATAGCGGGAGTGAGTGTGTGTGTGTGTGTGTGTGTGTGTGTGTGTGTGTGTGTGTGTGTGCGTGTGCGCGCGCGCGCGTTGTATTTACATGACTTAGATGAAAAGTAGCGCCCATGACCTTTTTCAGGGCCACCAAACTGCTGGGAAGAAAGTAGGGAGAATAATATAGAACACACACACTCACACAAACACACATGGATATACGTGTCTATGTATATTAATAATTACACGCACACGCACGCACATACACACATATACCCACACAAATGAATGTGTGCGATTATTAATACACACGCCCCTTGATTGAATGTCAGTAACATTAACATATGAATGATAAGAAAGTATGCCTGCTCAGCGTGTTTTTGTCTCTCATTTGATACTTCTTTCTCTTACAATATGAGATAGAAAATATCCAGTATAATATATATATATATATATATATATATATATATATGCATGGAAATGTACATGGGTTCTGTTGCCAAACTTTATATTATAACAAATAAATTTCAAAACTGTTCAGTGCATTGTTTCAATTCCTCAAATTCTACGTTCGGATCCTGCAACCGATCGGTGTGTGACGTTTATGGATGCCTCTATGCGTAGACCGTAGAGAATATAATTTTATACAGTAGTTTAAATAGAACGATACCTATCATCTCCCGCCCAGCCTCCCAAAAAGTTTCGTTTAACTATGTATCTACAGTGAATTAGCAACGTTGTTACAGCGATGGTTTTAAATAACTTGTGTTTTGTATGACTCGCTTCTGTTTTCTGATTTCGAATCCCGTCTAGGTCGACTTTGTTACTCCATTTACTAGAGTTGATAAATGAAGCAAAAGTCAAATAACAGGGACTATGTTCTTCTGTCCTTTCCTTTTCGAGGAATCGGCTACGTTGCATATACTGTTCTACATTTTTTTCTTAAATTTTGTTTCTGATTTATTTTCCTTCACAAGAATTAGAGAAGGGTTGGACTGAGTGAGTGGGGTAACCAACTTCTTTTCAAAGCAAGCATAGCTATGCTACAGGAGCCGCCTAAGGAGGGAATTGATATGTAGTGCACGAAAGAACACAAAGAAAATAGAGAAAGAAACAAAAATCTTTGCATAGCATAATTTCTTTGATGGTAAACCCAAGGTAAGGTTTTTGATCAACAGATGAATGATCAAAAGCAGCTGGAATTCTTCACTTCTGTTTTATGTGTATTTTACGTGCATCAGGGACAACATTAATATATGTAGTATTCTTTATTTATGACGCAGTGTGAAGTGATTTAGGGGAGATTTAGCTATGAATTCAGGTAAGTCTCGCAACGTAAGAGAGACTTCGTTGTATTAGGTCCACAGACATTCTGAGTTCAAATTCCAATATCATCGAATAAAAGTAATCAATAAATTAGGCCGATTAGAGGAGTACCCATGAAATCAAATGCTACTGATATATTTAATCAATAGCATACAACGCAAGTGAAACACTACTATTCAATAAAATCGATTTTATCCCCACATACGCATCAATATGACAGAGCGAGAAATCATTAACATATAAGTGTCTTAGTGTTTGTGTGTTTGTCTAAACTTTCTTTCTCCTTCCTCCTCTCTTTCTGTCTCTCTCTCTGTATATATATATATGTATGTGTGTATATATATATATATATATATATA
>NC_068982.1:19199587-19202544 GCF_001194135.2 Octopus bimaculoides
TATATATATATATATATATATATATACACACACACACACATAGTTTTGAGGTTTTTGTTCTGTGTACATTGGTCTCGATCTTTTTTACTTCAGTATGTCATGATATTCTCAACGGATTGATATTCCCAATGATTGTGCAGGCTCTTATAACCTATGTTTTACATCTTTTGCTTCCCATCCCGTTTTCAAATGAGGCACGTTACCACAACAGATTCCGCTACAACTGTTCAAGGTATATTTTTGCTTCGCAACTCTTGGAGTTACTCTTACATTCGTCTTCCCTTAAACGCGATGGCCTGATCTTTACCTCTCACTGAAGGTTCCCGAATCATTGCATTATAATCTTCCATATTCATATCTATAAAATATAATCTCAACAAAACATATAGGTTTATATTCTGTCTTCCACGGTTAACTTCCCTGTTAATCTACTTTTAGTTATGCTGGTTTCATTTGTTGTTCTTGCTCATGGTAATATTAGTTATTGTGTGCTATTTTTATTACCTAGCGGTGATGACTGTATTGGTGACGATGATAGGAACGTTGGTGTTTGTATTAATGCAGGGGTTCTCAGCCACTTGCACGATTTTCGAGGACAGTGGGTCCTAGAAGTGGGTCCACATTAGATTTTGTTGTTGAAATTTATCTGCAATGAATTTGTTATATCTCTACAATACATAAAATATTTTACCAATTTTTAAAATACAATTCTTAATAATATTATAAATATTCTATTGCTAGGAGTGTACATCCAGGTAACATAGGAATCAAAAGGTGTCCACGGGTTAAAAAATGGTTGAGGAACTCCGTTCTAGGCGACTAGAAGACAAGGAAAGTTATTCCTTTCCTTTTAATTTGCAACTTCTTTGCATTTGTAGACTATTTCTGATCTCTACATTTAGCAGTTATTCAGTGATATCCTGTTATATTTTGAAATCAGACTTGAGCGAGTTCGATTTTGACTTTCATTGTTTCGGTGTCGATCAGAACAATGCAAGCACTGAAAGTACAGTACTGACGTCACTGTAATTGATTGTTTCTCCTGTCAAAGTATGTGTAGACTTGTCCTATAAATGTTTAGAGATCGTAACAATTGTTCTTTGTTCCAAAGACTGCGTTGCTAATGAATAGAGAGACTGTCGTATTTTACTCACACGCCTTATGTTTTTAGCAGGGACAATTGAAACAATGAGTAAACATTTATGTAGTCCTAGGAGGTACTAGAAATTACAGCAAAATTCTCTTCAAGCCACTCAATGGTTCTCTTAAATAAGGAGGAATGACACATATAATAAAATCATAATATGTTATATGAGAGTAGAATGCATTTTCCTTACGAATGAACTTTCCTTAAGTTGACATGGGGCTAAAATATAACATGAACATTAGGAGCAGGAACAGTCGATTGGCACTAGAGGGGATAGAGAAAATGTCTTTCACCATATATATGCTGATTTCAAATCTAAATCCACTCACACTTTCAGTGTTCCATGTTCCATAAGTACTCTGTGTATTCGATATATTGGATTTTACTCGTCTCCAGAGAAAATTAAGACAGTGTACATACGTTAAAAAACATTTATTCTAACTGGAACGGATCGAAGACGAGTTACGCAAATAACATTGTATATATCCCACGCAAAGTATTAATTTTTCACAAAGACAAATCAATGAAAACAAAACATCGACGACAATAGAACCAATAAGATATATAAAACAAACTCAAATGGCATACTTTAAATCCTCACTCCTTGCCATCCTTTCAGTCGTATATTATTTCGATTTTAAAAAGATTCGATAGAAAATACTCACGTGTATGAATATGTGCGTGTTTCCTTCTGTGTATATGCTTCTACATCTACACGACTGAATGAGCTTCCATGTATGAAGCTCATTCAGGTTAGCTTTTGTACATGCATCAAAGTGTGCATCGATTTAAACGTGTATCAAATCGCATCTTTTCCATTCTCCTTTTCTCTAATACTTCTCTATCTCGTTCTCTCTTATAATGAATGGGTCATGTGTTCAACCAAGAAATTTTGAGTGCACGATTTAGTATTTAAACCTGTATAAATACAAGTGTAGAAATATTCGAGATCAAAAAGATGCGACACTATGAAATATAAATTTGCTATCAGCTCATTTCCACACCTGAGATGTGTTCGTGCATCCATAAATGTCATAATACGTACAAGGTACAGAATATGGGATATTCATTTTAGGGTGTGATACAGGTATGAATTTAAAAACATCTACATTGTCTTAAGACTGGTACAAATAGTAGCCAAGCCTCCCTCGAAACATTCATTAGCGTTTTATAAAATGCTACATTTGGTAATGATGTTCAGAATACAATACTCTGGAAGAATTAGTTATGTGTTCAGGACTGGATTGACCTGTTCATTGTTGATCGATCTGTTCTTTCAAGTCTGGTCGGAGAGAACAGAAAAAAGACAGCAATCACAACTGCAAAAACAAAATTTACCACAACAATGATAAACACTAAAAATGAACCAGCACTTCCCCCGACTACACCCACTTCCTCTCTGAGCCAGTTTTTAAGGGCCACAGACAGTCTGGACGGAAAATTCCTCCCCAAAGCTGAGGTTGGAACAATGTTCCGGAAGCCGCTTTTGTATAAATTCAATTCACGAAATGCAAACACATACAGGTTGAAAGTCCAAATAAATCCGATAAGTTTATTGTTTACGACTGAATGTGTACAAAACAACATAGCAGGAGAACACTACTTACTTGTTAATCTATTTTTAGTTATGGTGGTTTCATTTGTTATTCTTTCTCATAGTGATATTAGTTATTGTGTGCTATTTTTATTGTCTAGTGGCGATGATTGTATTGGTGAGGATGATAGAAACGTTGGTGATTGTATTAATGCAGGGGTTCTCAACCTCTTTTTAACTGTGGAACCCTTTGATGCTTAATTTACTCGGGTGCCC
>NC_068982.1:19202554-19218738 GCF_001194135.2 Octopus bimaculoides
CCCCCGCCCATAATCATTCCTATTGAATTTTTATAATTAATATTTTTTTTAATAAATTACAAATAACTGTTAAAATATCTTGTGTATTGTGGACGTATGACACAAACTTTACTGGTCTGAAGCATCGTTTTTCCTGGCCCCTGAAAGATTACCGTGGACCATAAATTTACTATATTGTATCCGTAGACCCTCAAAATTCTTATATGGACCTCGGTTGACAACTCCTGCATTAGTATATGCAGTGTGAACGTCGAAGAGCAAAGTAATTCATCTGGTACGCATGCGCTTTCAAGTTTGGCCCTACGGCATGATATTTACTAAGATAGATTCAAGTGACCCCCAACAAGACTTTATGGTGAAACTGACTGACGGAAACTGTGAAAACTATTTACATGGATTGTACCTATAATTTGGAGCTTCTGCCTTGGGACGTATTTTGACAAGTTCATTCGGCTAGGGCTGTGATTCTCAACAGGGGTCAACATGACCCTTGGAGGTCTATAGAAGATTTTGTTGTTAAAGATTTATGCACAATAAATTGGTTATATTTCTACAATACACAAAATATTTTTACAAATTATTTTTATTCAATTCATAATAATATTTGATTTAAAAAAAACATAATGGGTGATTTTTAAAGATCAAATGTTTATACAGGTCCATCAGTGCGAAACAGGAATCAAGGGGTCTTTAGGAAAAATATGGTTGAGACCCATTTGAATATCAGAGAAATATACCTAGTAGATATAGCAAAAAGGTTAGATATGTGTAAATATTGACAGATAATTACGAAATATGTAATTTCTAAGTGATCTCATCTAAGATCACTGATAGGTAATGGGTTAATTTAACACGAAGCTAGTTCAGCTGAACTGACAACTGGATGCTGATTGGTTAAAACTGGCGGAGGAATCAGAGTTAATGCTTATGGTATGGGTCGTGGTGATAATTTGTTTTGGTGTTGATAGAAGTGTAAGTTGAAGTTATGTGGGCAATGCAGTGTCTGTACAATAACTGATAAGCGTGATATTGATTTCATAAACATAACACTAGATAATTTTAGAGGGAGGTATTATAATCGATTCGTTCGATTCAAGTGCTTGATTAATGCTTATTTCATCGATCTTGGACGGCTTGAAAGGAATAGTCTTTAACTGACACCTCTAATTATCGCAGGAAATGTGTCACAAAATCCTGTTTTATCATTACACTAAGCACAAACTATAAGAGTACTTTACCACTTCAAAGAGAAATGTATATAGTATCTTATATTGTTCCATAAAAATAAAGTGTCGACAATATATGTGTGTGCGTATCTGTACGTGTGTGTATATATACATATGTATGTATATACATGCATGACTATGCATACATATATATATATATACATACATATATATACAAATATATAAAAACATATATCATATATATATATATAAATATATATATATATATATATACATGCATACCTATATATATACACACATATATATATATATATATATATATATATGCATCTACGTATGTTTACTTATACATTAGAATGAAAGGGAGAGAGTTCTTGGTATTTGAATGGAACTTTATTTATCGACCCCAAAATAACGGAAAGCCACTATAAACATCAACAATAGGAACATGGCCACCAAAATTACCAAAACCACCATCAACACCAACACCACCACCATAATGACCATCGTTACCTCAATGCCAACCGTCAAAACCAAGGTCAGAACCTCAACGGTCAAGTTATGTCCACCACCACCATCACCACTACTATCACCACCACCGCAATCCTCAGTAGCACAACCACCACCATCACAATGGACACCACAGCGTCAACACCAGGACCACCACCACCACCACCACCACCACAACCACCACCACCACAACCACCACAAGCACGAAAACTACATTAATTTGGCAATGTGCCTACTTACCACTATGCAATACTAGACGATAAAATATATGTATGTATATTAATTTCTGAACAAATGAACAAACTAAAGAGTTTATTATATGGGAATATTTGCAATATTTAGAATATGTTATGGCTTTGGGACACAAACTAACATTTCACTAGAAGCATAAAACGTACTGGAAGTATTCCAGACACTTTTCTACACAACACTGCACTGTATTACACTCCATTGCGCTGCAATACACTTCGATGCATTACACTAGGCTACCCTGCATTATACTGCTCTTCATTATCCTATACCACAGTTATATCACTCTTAAGAGCCCACACAACAACTTAACGACGTTGGAGTTCAACAGTTTAAAAGAACAAACAATAAAAACTTTAATACACACACACACACATGTATGTATTTATATATATGTATATATCAATATTTATATATACATATGTATATTTATATGTTTGTATATATATATATATATATATATATATATATGTCTACACATACGTATATATGTGTATGTATATGTATATATGTATATGGCTACGTATCTATATATCTCTCTCTCTATATATATATGTATATATATGTTTATATATATTCTTATACATGTATATATATATATATATGCTTATATATGTGTATATGTATATAGATGTGTGTTTGTATGTGTGTACACACACACACACACATATATTTATCTATCTTATTTTCACCATCACCTCTACCAGTATCACCAGTAGGATTGCTTTCACCGCTGATACCATTCATCCAACCATTATATTACCCCCTCCCTCTTTTCTCTTCTTTTTTTTATTATCAACTATCTCCATCAATGAGTCCGCATCACAGACTAGACTTTTATGACTAGTGAGACTGCTCTCACCATTGCCTTCTTACCATCACCATCTCTAATCAACAACCTATTCCACCATCAAATATCAATAAACCACTGTTAAACTACCACCGTTTACACAGCAGTATTACCTTGAATGAGCACCAGCCATACTAGCAACAAAAGCCACCAACATAGTTATCAGCACTAGACTATCATCACCACCATCACTACCACCACCACCACCACCACCACGATCACTGCCGCCGCCCTCATTACCAAAATCATCTTAGCCGTCTCCAGCAATTTCGATTACATCACTATCCTCATACACTAATACTTGTTCTGATGTCGCCCACGCCAAACCACAACAACAGTAGCCACCACAGCCACCACAGCCCGCACCATTATTTTCTTCCTTCAATATCCCCAACACCCTATCACTACCTGCTTCACAAACACCATACTAACAACAACAACAACAATTGTTTTCTATGGAGGAATCAATTGAACCTGCTAATGATAAAATTCAGCAACCATGACAATACAAATCGCCGAGAACAACAGGCAACGAGTTACTACTACTACTACTACTACTACTGCTGCTGCTGCTGCTTCTGCTGCTGCTGCTGCTTGTACTGTTCCTTACACAATCTCCGGCAATGACATCAGTTCAAGGCAACGAGGAAGTTTCTACATGCTAAATCGACCTGCTGGAAATAACAACTACATTTTCCTCTAAGAAGACGACTGAATAGTCAATGGTTCGAATGCTTTTGATATTAGGCTTTTATCAATCAGATTGAACTGGATCTAAATACAAACAGCAATAACCATAGCAACGATCACCACTGTCTGAATCTGTCCCGCCAGCAGCCATTTATAACACAAGTACAAATACTAACAACATCAACGGACAACAAAACTAACTGGAATGAGAACAAGAGCAGATCAATATTAAGAAAGAACGACAATAACAATCATGTTAAAAAATAATCATGTCTACTACGGTGACAAAGTCAGAAATTTGTGGGAAGGGGCTACTCGATTACATTGACCCCAGTGCAAAACTGGTACGTATTTCATCGATTTCGAAAGGATGAAAGGCAAAGTCGATCCCTACGACATTGGCACTCAGAAAGTAAAGATAGATTAAATGTTGCTAAGCATTTTGTCCAGCGTGCCAAGGATTCTGCCAGCACGCACGCCTTAGTCATGTTAATAATAATACTTGCTTTTTAAGCTAAGTCAAGGTCTGAAATTTGAGGGAGGGGAATAGTAGACCAGATTCATACCAGTAATTGACTGGTACTTGATTTCATCGATCCCGGCAAGATAAAAGGCAAAGCTGCTTTTGGTGAGTTTTGAACTTGGAAAGCAAAGAGCTATAATAAATGCCGTGATACATTTAATCCGATTCTTCGGCGATTCACAACCCTAACATTGACAGTGGTCTAAAATTTGGGCTCAGAATCAGTAATCTGGAACAGAGCGATTACTTGATAACATTGACACCAGTAATTGATTGGTATTTTATACTAGTGATAAGATTGCTGACCTTGTGCCTAAATCAGAAGCTATTGTGTTAAGATCTTGGATTTCGCTGAAAGATAATGTTGTTTAAAGCATAAAACTTGATCTCGTTTCATTTTGTGAAAGATTTAGGTGATATCTTCTATATAGTTCCAGAGTGGTTGTTTAAAAAGTTAACGCAGGAACGTTAATGATTTCGATTAATTTTTCGCTTCCATTCCAGAGTTTGAAAAATGTTGCATGTATCAAAGTGAATTTTTAGAACGAGTTAACATTAAAGAAGAAACAAAAAAAAAATGTAGAAACAATACTGAAGAAAATGGGACTAGAGAGGATAATTTAGTGTAAGTAAAAAAGGGAAACAGTGGAAGAAAATAAAAAGAATAAGTAAAAACGTAGAAAGTTAGACAATAGGAGAGAAGGATAGAGAAAATAGAGGAAGAGGAAAAGCACGTGAAAAATATCATATGAAAGAATAAACGGTTGAATGGCAGAAAAAAAGAATAAAAACGCACGTGATTGATTGATAGGTTCGAAAACTAAAACACTTTAAATAAACAAGAACAAAACAAATTTGGAATGGTAGGAGAAATGTATTCTGTTAGTGACCATCCCGTTTACGTTCATCCAAGAAAATATTAATGTCTTAGACTATATTATTGAATTTGCCTTTCATATATTTCTCGAATATTATGCTTGTGCTTTGAGATATGTCTTTAACAAATCGAGTCACTATGTAAAGACTCGATTAAATTTCATCTCAGAAAATAGTATTACAGTCATTTAAATGTATTTCAGACACCAGTAAAAGTGGTCCATTACCACAGAAGAAATACTAGCCAAATTTCGCTCAGATTTACACTTGTTTCATAAAAAATAAATAAATATATAACGCTCTATATGGCTAAAATGACTTTGATCTCAGGTCGATTTTGTCAGATTTCGCTAAGAGTTAAACAAGAACTCAGTTCTTATTGATACGCAGAACCAAAATGGAAGGATCTATATGGTTGCTTGACCTGACTGATATAAAGAGTAATCAAATCGCTTTTAAGTCATACATGAACATCTTAATAAAGCACAGATATAATCTATAATAAATCCTAGCAGCATTATGCCTAAAGAGAAAAGACGAGCTGATCACATTTCAAACGCCTTTGATCGTAGATCTCCTCATTAACTCTGATATGGAACTTGAGAAAAACAAGTGAAGTATATTTATGTTTGAAACATCTATCGTATCACTGATGGCAGAATAAATTATCTTTACGAATAAAGGAATTCAATTATTTTGCTTTTACAGGTTGTTATTATGCTGCAATTGTGCAATGAGAATTGCATTTATTAAACTTATTTTAAAACGCTACCGTAGGTTACTTGGTATGTATCTAGACTTAATAGATTTAAAAATCTTAAATTTTATCTTATTTCATTTTAAAATAATGTTTTTAAATATATGAGAATTTTCAAATATCAAAAATGATAAACTATGCCACCATCTTGCTATCGAGTTCTACTTAGAGGATGTGCCAGCAGCATCACCAGCAGCATCACCAACAGTATCCAGCTTTGAGAGCCAGACATTAATTAAAATGAAATAAATGAATCCAAAAATCACAATTCTGTATTATATGTGGTATATATAGCTGTTTTTCCCTTATAGCAAGTTCTCTAATACAAGAATCTTCCACATAAAACGGGTTGCTGTATGTCACTTCATACTAAGATAATATTTTTACATATATTAGCAGAAGACATGATTTGGCAATCCATTCCATTGCCAACACTACCAAATCTTAAGTTAACATTGATCAGGTTTCGCTTAATGTAGCAGTTATTGCGGGTTACATGTACAGAAAATAAGTATATCTTGCTTGTTTGTAAGTGGCTGAACTAAATTGTATATTGCTATTAGTTTGGCAATTGTTTGATTGATTTTACTCTCCCGGGAGAAGACATGAGGCAACAGGTTAATACTACTACTACTACTACTATAGCCTTCATAATAACGTTGATCATTGCTATATCACAACTCCCTCGCCACTGTTATTACCATCACAAATAATTGTTCCTAATTTAGGAGCAAGTTTTTTTTTGGGTTAAAAAGACGCCATGAAATGGTATTTAAAGCTGACCATAGCGTAATTTAAAATCAGACTGTGCGGAGCCGGAACGCATATAATAAGTAGTTTATTTACATGCTGACAATTCTTCCTTCAGTATATTACAGTAGTTATATCAGTAGGTGGAGGTGCAATGGCCCAGTGGTTAGGGCAGCGAACTCGCGGTCATAGGATCGCGGTTTCGATTCTCAGACCAGGCGTTGTGAGTGTTTTTTGAGCGAAAACACCTAAAGCTCAGCGAGGCTCCGGCAGGGGATGGTGGTGAACCCTGCTGTACTCTTTCATCACAACTTTCTCTCACTCTTACTTCCTGTTTCTGTTGTGCCTGTAATTCAAAGGGTCGGCCTTGTCACACTGTGTCACGCTGAATTACGCCGAGAACTACGTTAAGGGTACATGTACGTGTCTGTGGAGTGCTCAGCCACGTGCACGTTAATTTCACGAGCAGGCTGTTCTGTTGATCGGATCAACTGGAACACTCGACGACGTAAGCGACGGAGTGCCTGCAACAACAACAATATATCAGTGGTAGTTTGTCTTTAATACTCATACGGACACTCGCATACAGTACAAAACATGTTATGCAAGAAAAGGCGTCTACAGAAACAAATGGGAAGATTCGTGTATGTAATAGAAAGGTAGTCGGTCAGAAATGTAGCAAAGGTTAAAATTAAATACATACAAATTAATAAGAGCACCCAGTTTATGTAGAAACTATGTAAGACCAAGTTATATTAGAATGAAAATACATATTCTCTCGAATTTCAGAACTTTATGTTCCTCACAAAATGCAACTACGAAGATTCTGCTCCCTAAGTTGGATTAGATGATTTCTATATATATTTGCCCTTTTCCGTTAACCGTTTCCATGTTTCACTTCCAGTATCATCACTATTATATATATATATATATATATATATATATATATATATAAAGTGTGTTGTTTGTTTGTGAGTATGTGTACGTATGTGTGTGTGATCCATGAGTGTGGGAGTGACATTTTCTGTTATAAAAGTTTTGTCAGTGAGCATTTTGTACCTCCGATTAGATTGGTTGCAATAATTTGCTTTACACACACACACACACATACGCACGCAAACACACACACATATACATGCATATATAAATCACACATGTCTAATCGAATCACCAAATCCACTCACATGGCTTTGGTCGGCCCGAGGCTATAGTAGAAGACCCTTGAGAATGTGTCTATAAAACAAAAATAATGTGTAAGACTATTGGCTTCAAATTTTGTCACAAGGCCTGCAATATCCCCGGGTTAATCGATGTCATCGACCCTAGTACAGAGCTGGCCCTTGTTTTATCGACTAGGAAAAGAAAAAAAATCGACATTGGTGGAATATGAATTTAGAACGCAAAAACCGAGACGATGCTGCTAAGCAGCCTGCCCGTCGCGCTCCGATTTTGCCAGCTCACCACTGTGGAGGTTATTAATATTAATCAAATAACCGAGTCGATTGTACCTATTAAAATTCGGTTGAATGCCGGCTTTACAAGCCGCATTGCTGAAACTTTGAAGTTACACTGTAACTCGTGATCAACCCGATTTATTGGAGATTTTTGCACACTTTTCAATATGCTATAATTACGGTGGTAGGTCATGGGATGTGAAACATTTGACAGTTAAAACTAGCAGGTTTTTGTTGTTTAGCGCAAAGTTTTGCCTGATTGATAATGACTATGGTTAAAGATTTTTATTCAATGTCACCCCATATTTTTCTTAAATATAGTTGAGGGATTTCGACTGCCAATTTCTGATCCTCCATCGATCGACTAAAGACTATAACATTTGCTAAAATGTAGGAAAGTTTGTAAGGAAGTTGTAATAATAGCAAAATACCGTCAAAGGAAATGAGGTCGGGTTTATATATTCACAGAAAGAGCTAAGCACAGGAAACTAGTAAGATAGATAGAAAGATAGATAAAGAGAGAGGTGGGTAATGAGTTATGTTCTGCTTCAGGAGACGCAAAATTTGTAGAAAACACAAAACATTCATGTCATTCCGCCCTTACAGTTCACAAAACCATATAACCCACCAAGTTTTCTTTACTATTTTATGCATGCTCTCACACTAACACAAAGATACACGCGCACACAAACACACACACACGTACACAAACATAAACACAAACGCTAACACGGCCATGCATGCAATATCACAGTTGCGTTCCAAAACAAATATTCTTTGAATTGATTGTTTGGAAGACATATACCAGGAATATACTGACTCTTATGAGGTGTTACACATATACGCAGACACATGTATATGTGTGTGTTAGTGTATGTATAAATATATATATATATATATATATATATATATATATAAGAGAGAGAGAGAGAGAGAGATGTAATGATGATGATAATAATAATAATAATAATAATAATTTCTTAAGTAGCCAGAAGATAGAATAGGTATTATTCTTTATTTAGTACATCGGTCGTTTCTATCCAATTTACTAGTCTTCTTTATGGGTGGGACTCCTTTCAACTTGTGTTGCATCCATTTTGTAGTTTGCGTTTCATCAGATATCCATACATAAATTTGTGTCACGCGAAAGATCCTGAGTTCAGGATGTCATGTTGTTATATGCCCAACTGGTTAGAAAATGAAACATTGCAACAATTTTCAATTACTGTCATCTTTCCATAATAAGAATTGCAAGCATTTGTAAATATAGACAAATAACTTTAGACAAATAACTGTGATATCGATGTGTAGCGAGTCAGACTGTCTGCGAGCTGTCCTAGTCTTGAGGTGACTGTGATGACAGACTTTTGTGAGATTGTCTTGCAACCATAAATTATACGAACTACGGCCGACATTGACAATGTGGGCGAGTGTTCCACTGTCCCATATGTGAGTGTATGTACGAGCGAGTGAGCATGCTAATGTGTGCCTACGCATCCTGACCTAAGCTAGTTAAACAACCTTACGTCCCCTAGGCATTTTAGCCTGCATATATATCTTCACTTTACTATTTCTAGTACTATTCCTTTGTATTAAACCCAATGTAACTCAATTCAGCTCTGTCCATCCATAAACTTCTACAAATTTTTTTTAATCAACAATTATTTGTCTATATTCTCAAGTGTTTGCAGGATGGGTCGAAACGACCGTTGTATAAAATTTTAAAAAAATCATAATTATTATCTCAAAGTAACACTGCGGATTACACCAGATAGTTTAAACTGTGCCATTGCTCTACTTCAACACATTAATCGACATATACTCATTAGTCCAATATATATATATATATATATATATATACAAACACATACATACATACATATATATATATATATAATAAAAATAGTAATAATATTAATAATAGATAGTATATATATGCATATATGCGTACAGGATGTCACGAACAGTACAAACAATTTAAAATAATTGAGTTAAATAAGTAAACAACGAGAGAGAAAATGGAAAACAGGACAAGTAAACACAGAGAAAGGACACTTCATCAGTTGTCGGCTGTCTATCTACGCCTCATTTCGAGCATTCAACGACAATTTGAGTTTTTGAAGACAGTTGCTCCGATGAATTCTAAAATAAAATTCAGGATTTATGGAGGGTCAAAGTTAGGAACAAAAGCAGGACAGTGGAGACATTCAGGGAAACAGAACGAAAACAAACTTGGAGGGTTGTTAGACCAGAACGAGAAAAATAGTGAATGCTGGGAAAAAAAAATTCTTTCAAAAGAGAAAGGATAAAAGAAGGAGAAATAAAACATCCAGTCTTTTCAGCGTCCGTGCAGGAAATGAAGGATGGACGATGGTCACACGTGAGCAACGAGAGAAATAGGAGGAAAGAAAGAGAGATAGAAAACGATATATATATATATATATATATATATATATATATATATATATATATATAAATGTGTCACAGGCATATTACACAAGGTATATGCAAGGATCTCATTCATATAGATAAAGTTTGCATAGAACCAGCCAAATAAAGAACCATGCAATTTTTGGAATTAAATCGTACATACTTTTCGTTACACAAAATCACTTTGCTCCGTACTTAAAACTCACTTAGATCAGGTCTATTATGTGTCATTCATTAAGCTGGTTTACATCTTATTTATTTATTTATTTATTTGCTTTTTACCTATTTCGTCACTCACATGAGAATTCTTGGTATTTGCAAGATAAGCATCAAAGGCTGTAGCAAAAGATTTCACGATTTAAGTTTTCTTTTCTTTTTGCTTCTTTCATTCAACATAAGTTTCAAACTGAAATTCTCTAAGTTTAGGACTGATGCATTTCGTATCGGACCACTGTTGATAGATAAAATAGTGTGTTAAACATCGTTTCTGTTGTAAAAATACATTAGTTAAATAGCTTCGGTATCTTCTGTGCGAGAACCGACATAGGTTTAAAAAAGAAGTACCTTCAAACTTAGAGTCGTCCCACTTCACAGGCGCACATTTCAATGGGCATATAGCGTAGTGGTTATGAGCGCGGACTACTAATCCAAAGATTCCGAGTTCGATTCCTGGCAGTGACCTGAATAATAATAATAATAATAACATTGTAAAATGCCTTAGGAATGAGAACCCTAGTTCGAAATTTCCCCAAGACACCTGATGAAAGCTAGAGAGTATATCAGCTGAAATGTTGTGTTAACAACAAGCAAGATGAGGAACATATCCGTCAATTATAAATAATATAAGTAATGTATATATATATATATATATATATATATATATATATATATATATACATATATATATACAGAGAGAGAGAGAGAGAGAGAGGGGGGGAGGTAGCTAGGTAGATAGCTCTTTGTCGCTTTCGAAAATGGGGCTCCACGTACTAGATCTTCCACATTGAATTAGCATTCCACAGGAACTTGTCTCTTAATAAAATTCTCTGGCTGCGTCTGTGTAACACAGTGTGAGACAAGCTGTACCTTTGAATTACCTATCCAAACCATGCGAAGGGCATCTGTACTGATACCTCTCTACCCAATTCTACTGACAAAGTATAAGATCGACTTGACTCGACGACAATGTCACATAGTGGAAGGCGAGTGTGGTTATGCAGTGAACTATAAACTATTTCGCCATTCAACCTCATCTAATGTACAAACATATTTGTGTGTGTGTGTGTGTGTATACATTTATCTATCTATCTAGCTGTCTATTTCTGTTTCTCCCCTTCTTTACATAAACACACAATCACACATACAAACACACACACGTGCACACATACACGCACATTACATAAATATAGTCATCATGTATACATCTGTTTCCATCTGTCTGTGCACGAATATCTATATAGACGTACATCAGTCTTACATACACATACACATACACATTGATAAATACATAAGTATATACTCTCGTGTGTGTGTGTGTTTCTACGTATATATTTACGTATGCATGTTTGTGTGTATCTATGCATGTATGCACGTACTTACTCTTATATTCATCCATACATACATTAATATACGGATGCATGTGATTGTACGAGTGCGCATGTGTGTGAGTGTTTGTATCAATGTGTCCTAATTTTATTCTCTCTAATTGCTGGCGAATGTGAAAGTAAACTGTAAATATCAAAGAACATTACATAACCGACGCTTAGCATGTTACACACAATCGCAGACACACATAAACTCATACGTACTCTTACACATACACACGTGTAGACCTATATACTCAATAGATCGTTACATCACAGACATGAAAGACTTTTGCCTACATCCTAAACACGACTTATCATACTAAATAATTTGTTACAGGATGCATTAATGATGCTTATAGATGAAGCACACATACATGTGCACATTATGTTATAATATGCACTCGTGTCTATGAACTTTGCTGTGCAGGATGATACACATAAGTGTACAGATATACGTTTTTAGAATATATACTTAGAAATTACATGTGCATATACAAATATACTATGCTATAGATGAGCGAAACGTATACATGCGTACATGTGCCCGTGTATGTTTTTATATATGAGGATTTACATGTATGTATACATACGTATATTTATACATAAGTATATATAAATATGCGAGATGTATATTTATAGATGACAGACATACAGATGCACTTGCCCATTTCGTTGTTAATTATATAAACTATCGATAGATTCTAGTACTGTTGACTGTACTCGAACTCATTCATTTCTGCTACTTGTCTAATAAATACCAGTGTTTGATTTAGTCATCTTCGTATGTGGGTAAATGTATAGAATTAGGCTGTTAAAACATATTTCTATCTAATGGCAAATGTTTTACTCGTAGAACTTGCTGGATGCTGCTATTGCTGGTGCTGCTACTACTGTAGCTAAATAAACAAACATCAGAGACCATCTCCAAATGAAGACCATTTTACTGTCTGACTTACCAATAAGAGCGAACAGACATATTTCTTTACTTTCTCTCACATTTCCACAACTAACTGAGACTCTTTCAACCAATAAGCTGTGTATCAGCAGCATCTTCACTCATTATTCCTTCAGTACCCTGCGCGTACTGTTTCCCACTACACATTCTTTCATTGTCATAGAATATGAAGGAGATTTTAAGTGATCCATTGACATGCTGGAACAAACAAATCGTTCATTCTTAAATGGCACACGCTACCGCCTTGAAGACAAAAATGGATAAAATATAGTGGATAGTCAGTGTAATTTTTACACAGTGACTGTAGCCTACACGTTGAAATGACCTGATCTGGATTAAGAGTAAGATTAGGTTTAGTGTCCCAAAGCCTAACCCAAACCCTAAAACCTAACTTTTATAGTTCTTTCCACTTTTCTTTTTCTCACTCCCACTCTCTCACGTTTCTGGACCTTCCCTTCATGCTCACCATCCCTCCTCTTGTACGTCACTCTGTCCCATTTCATTTTTTCTTCCTTTCCCTCCCTAATTCTTCTATCCCTCTGCCCCTACCTCTCTCCTCTCCTACCACGTGACCAGTGTTCCGCCAAGCCTGACCTTTCATTCTTGGTTCACTATCATCCGTGCAATATCTATATTCATTCCCATGCCTTTCATCCCCTATGTCCCTGCCGTAAGGCTTCACTTCACACTAGCTTAATTTAATTCGTCCTTAATTGAAAGACACCTGTTGTTAATGTCCTGTTGTTTGTATTTGTGTACCATTTCTACGTTTTTTTTTTCGTTCTCGCTTTCGTATACATTCGATCGCATTCTTCCAAGGAATCTAGTGCTCTTAGCTTAGATTTTCTTGGGGCCGGCCACATTGGAGCAATCACGAGTGTAACCAGCCGAAACAGATGAGAAAATCTGGAACTCGACTGAAGATAGAAAACCCCCAATCACCCGTCCTTGTTTTTTTTTTTCTGTCCTTTTTTGTATCGTGTAACTGTCCGGATGTTTTGTTGTCACCTGTTACGTTCTTGCACCATTTTTTGTTTTCTTATATATATATATATATGTATTCATCTATCTATTCATATCTAGTTAGCTATGTGTGGGTACGCGCTTGTGTTGCGTTTGTGTGTATATGTGTGTGTGGGGGGAGGGCATTTATTCATTTACTCAGAAACACGCATATATATGCATCCAGAAATACATGTAAGCATATAAATGAATGTATATGTAGACTAGCATTTATATGTTTAAAGGTACACTCACACACACATACCCAGAAAGAGAGAAAGAGAGAGAGACAGGATGAATGAGAGAAAGAGAGAGAGAGAGAGAGGATGAATGAGAGAGGAGAGGGAGGGACATCAATTTGTTATTGAGGCTGAAAACAATTCGATTATATTTCTTTGCACAATTGTTTATGCCTAAGTGCGAATAATCATGCAAACACATACGCATAACCACACACACTGATACATATACACACGCACATACATGCATATATATGACTCATACACTGTGAGTAATTTTCTTAGAAATTGTAAGAAGTCTAAGAACTATTATATAACCACGATGTTGATGTTTGCATTGTTTGTGTTATTTTTGCTCTCGTTGTTTTTGTCAGCTTCTCTTTAAGCTATCATTCAACAGCGATCGAACATGCAGATCAGTGATCAAAGGACTTCAATTCTTTATTCCATGGAATGAACTATGTAAAGAACAGAATATATTATAGAATGTGACCTAATTTTTGTTGTTGTTGTTTCATTCATGTAGCGTGTACATTAGTATGTAGGCTGGTGATGAATTAACGACAATTTGACAGTTATGTTTAGCGGGTCTCCGAGACGGAGCAGAACGGGAGGAAGTTATAATCAAACCGGAAACACGATTTCAATGCTTCTCAGCAAATGGAATTTGAAAACAGGCATCGAGGGTGTTAGGCAGTGATGTTAATCCAGGAAACGGATTAAGTTAATTTAGTTTCAGTTTAATGATTTGGCTGTAACTATAATTAGTTTGACATATCTTTTTCTTCTTTCTATGTTTTTTCTCAGCCTTTGTACCGACTTTGATCGACCACACTTAGGATCAAAATATGTACAATTCAGCTTCACTAATATTCACATTTTTTACAAAATATCATTTATACCTGACCACATGATCTAATGTGCTCAAAGATGCAGTTTGAGAGAAATTTGAATGCTCGTTGTAAGAGGGTGATGTGACTACTTTCTGGCTCGCTCTGGTAACAATAGATGTTGGCGTAGTTTAAGGGAACTTCAACAAAATTGAGAAGATGTATGATTAATTATATTCCCACTGTTACTACACAGTCATTTCTCTCTTCTCTTTTGACATGGTGCTCTTCGCGTTCCAAGAACGTAGTATGTGATTTTGAGTGAAAATTAGAGCGACCAAAGAGGAGCTCCCTCGTCTCCACTGCCGCATAATGGTTTATATCATTAATGCTGTTGTTGTTGTTGATCGTGCTGTTACTGCTTCTGTTTAACTGCAGCTGACACTTGAGTCATAAGACCTATAATCAAATGTATTTCAAGCATAGCCAAACCTTTTTTAAAGGTTGCCTCGGAGTAAATTATTTCACGTGACCCTCTTTTATTTGTTTATTTATTTATATATTTATTTATGTATTTATATATTTGAAAACAATAATGGATGATGTGGGACTTAAATGGTTTACAGTATCTAGCAATTCGAGCAATCACGTAACGACCTGCAAGTTGGCACGTGATCATCATATAGCTTAAACCTAGGTCGTCTCTGGCAGAAAGACGATATGATCAAGAGCTTTTCATTCATAAACATCAAATCTTTTCACCTATGTTAGTGAATCTAGGTCAGCCTTAGCTAACATCCCCTTTTCTAATACGGACGTGTGTAATTTTGGGCGAGTTTTGGTTGCCATTTCTTGCATTTCAAGCAACAACATCGAAGCGTCTATGTTGCCTCGCCTTGATAATAGAGCTTGCTGCGTTACAGTGAGGTAGGATAGGGAATAGAAGCAGAGATTAACAGGAAAATTTGCTGTGATGATAGTGGTCGGCATTGTTATTGATCTTTAGACTGGTAGTAATGATAGTGCCAATAGTAAACCTGAAAAATAATAATCGATAATCTGCAGTGGAGCGTGATTGCTTTGAAAAAAAAAAACATTTCAAAAAAGCAAAGAACAAAACTCTTCTCGCTTCATTGAATGTTTATTTATACCGCGTGTTTCCTTTGTTAGAATACTAATGTGTGTGTGGTATCTCTTTGATTATATACATCCATTGCCTATATAGGCAACTATACATACGCATGCACAAACACGTAAACGCATAAAACACCCACACACGTATGTGTGTGTATTATA
>NC_068982.1:19223868-19229633 GCF_001194135.2 Octopus bimaculoides
GTGAATGAAATGTTGAAGTAATAATACTGATGTGCCAAATATTGTTTCACGCAATTTTATAGCCGTCAGATTTCTAAAGGGGAAATAAAATATAGCGGTTTGTGTTTTTATTTTATTTTTCCTTAAGAATAACTACCTAATTTTACGGAAATATTGGTTCAAGGAGTTACAGACGTTCGACCGCGGGTAGTGTCACCACATCACGATTACTGAAATGTGATGTTTATGTGACTAAAGTCATTATACCAATCCAAGTTTCCTATTACTTCACTCACCAAGCGGAGACTAAACCACTTTACTGAAATGGTCTGCATTTAGAATGTTTTGTATGTACAGACAGACAGACAGACAGACAGACAGACAGACACACACACACACACACACACGTGTGTGTATATGTCTACATTTGTAGGTACAGGCATGTATATGAGCTTGTGTATGCACATATAAATATATTATATATAAGATCAATTTAACATTAAACAGAAAGATTACTCAATACTTTTGAGCAGAAAACATGTTTATTTAACTTTTACAAGCTTTTGGAAGACAGTGATTTCGAAGTTCCTGCTTGCTAGATTTCACCGGACTATTTGTCTATCTGTCATTCTCTCTCTCTCTCTCTCTCTCTCTCTCTGAATGTATGTGTGGTGTGTATGAGCTCATGTGTGGGTATGTATGTATGTATGTGTGTTTATGTGTTTGAGAGTCGAGCTGTGTGTGTTTGTAGAAAATGAAGAATCATTGTCACTTGGCATGCGTCTCCTTTCGAACAGATAAACGAGGAACATTTCAGCTGTATAATCCAACTATAAATATATGAGAAGTTTTTCGTCAGAAATGCTTTTCTATCGGTGGAGACTACAACTGAGCACTTGACAGGTGGATTTAAGAAAACATTAGCCAAATTACCTCGAAACACATTCTACTAAGAAAAACGCCTGCAGGCGTGGCTGTGTGGTAAGAAGCTTGCTTCCCCAACTACATGGGTCCGAGTTCAATACCACTGCCTAGCACTTTGGAAAAGTGTCTTCTACTAGAGCCCCAGGCCGACAAATTCCTTGTGAGTGGATTTGGTAAACGGAAACTGAAAAAAATCAGTTGTACATATGTATATGTGCATATGAATGTGTGTGAGTGTGTGAGATTGTGTGATGGTTTGTCCTCCACCATTGGTTGACAATCGCTGCTGGTGCGTTTACATTCCCGTAACTTAGCGGTTTTCAAAAATTGCCGATAGAATAAATACCAGGCTTAAAATGATAAGTCATGGGGTCAATTCCTTCAGTAAAATGGCTGAAACAAGTAAAATTGACATGGACGATACTTGGCCTGCTAAACCTGACCCAATTTGTCTGCTAAACCAATTGGTCTGCTAAACCCAATTGGTCTGCTAAACCTGACCACCACACGCAAACAATCTGATGGTCAAGATTCCATGGGGAGAATTCACAAAAAAGCAAAAAACGAAGACAGGTGGTGTAGACAAAAAACAGATGTATTAGTTTAACGCTCGGGAAGTGAAAAAGTCTTTAATGTTTCGAGCCTACGCTCTTCCACAGAAAGGAACACAGAAAGAAACAAGGAGAGAAAATAAAGAATGTGTCGTGGCTAGCGATCTATCATGGCAAGATTCCATGCACAATAGACTGAACTTTCAGTTCGTGATTGTTTGCAGCTACCTAATGTAATGATTTTCTATGTAATCGTGAAACGCGAATGGCTGTTCGGGCTCACATTTGTTGACAGGCATCTCCTTCCTAATAGTCGTGAGCAGGGATATGGTCTGGGGGGGGGAGAAGGCCGGGGGTATCCATTGCCATAGACTCGACCATAAACCCGTCGGAGAGTGACCTACACTTAGACAGCTTGCTTCTATCTGCTGGACGAGCAGCGGAGCCTGGACTGGCAGCTGACCGTACCCAGTTGCAACTGGAGAAGGTGTCACAGCATGTGGCATCCATGGTGAGAGGCCTGCCACCACGGAACGGGAAATTTCTCATAACGTCCGGCCTTTTACCGTTCTCTCGATGTAGCTCTGAGAAGCCTGCAGCGTCCAGGACATGCATTATGATCTTGTTAAAAGTGGCATGGCATGTAAGGTGGACAGCGCTATGATGCTATGCAGTAGGTAGAGGCAGAAAGAATCCACAGTGGATCATCAGCGGCAAATATGAGGCTCCCAGATCAGAAAACCAAGCCTCTGAGTATCGACAATGGGTAGACAGTCTCTACCAAGCTGAATTTTTGTATTTGTGGTTAATATCCAAGTAAGCTAATTTCGTGTTTTCATACGGTCAAAATTATACCAGCATGAGTTATTATATTCTCTTTCAGATATGCCCTTCTTTTAATATCGCAGGGTGTGATTTGAAAGGTATGAAATAACTGTTTCTAGCTGGTCGATTAACTCATTTTCAACTTGTAATCTTTCTGTTTTGTGAGCAGGTGTTTCGTTGTGCTCTACTTTTTCTATTTTTCTTTTATGATTTTGTTTTCATTGTTATTTGGTTAATCATTATTTCTGCCTAGACATGCGTGAAAAGTAATACGAAAGGCAACAAAAGTATATACAATTTATGTAAAAATTTGTTTTTCAAGCCTATTTGCTATTTCTGATGACAACATATCAAATATATGACAAGTTTCTAAAAATATATCTCTCAAGAGCAGAAAAAAAATAGTCATAAAAACAAAATGAAAAACAAATAAAGGCGGGAGGAAGCAGGCCTCATTTCATTCGGTACTTTATATCAAATGACGTTTTATGGATACGCTCTTAAATTAGCATTAACGAAGTTAGTAGTAGTAGTAGTAGTAGTAGTAGCAGTAGTAGTAGTAGTAGCAGTAGTAGTAGTAGTAGCAGTAGTAGTAGTAGTAGCAGTAGTAGTAGTAGTAGTAGCAGTAGTAGTAGTGGCAGCAGCAGTAGTAGAAGCAGCAGCAGCAGTAATAGCAGTAGTAATAGTAGTAGTAGTAGTAGTAGTAGTAGTGCAGCAGCAGCAGCAGCAGCAGTAGTAGTAGTAGTAGTAATAGTGGTAATAGTTAATGGTTTCAAATTTTGTCACAAGGCCAACAAGTTCGTGGGGTGGGGTAAGTTGATTGCATCGAGCCCAGTGCTCAACTGGTACTCACTTCGTCTATCCCGAGAGGGTGAGGGTGCGAACTGTTCAGGATTTGAACTCTGAATGTCAAGAGCCGACTGAAATGCTGTTAATAATTTTGTCCGACGCACTAACGATTCTGCAATTTTGCCGCCATAATGATAATCTTTTCTACTATAGGCACAACGCCCGGAATTTTTGGGAAAGGGAAGGGTCAGTCAATTAGATCGACCCCAGTATGCAACTAGTACTTAATTTATCGACCCCATTTGCGGCATCTAAAGCTTTATCTTTCACTTGTCTTTCTTTCATGAGTTTCACAAGTAGTTTCCTATTCTTGACCACTCTTCACAACAAACCAATTATCATAGGATCGCTGAAGTTTCACAGCTATAAATTGCATTTGGCTAATTATGTACCTAAAGAGGAACTTCCCCGTCTTCTTAATGTCTGAATTAAGAAAATGAGATGATTTCCTTTGCTCATGCTCTGGTAGACTGTTTGTGTTTTATTTACTGCTGTTGGGGGCTGCATTTACATTCCATGTTTCTTATTCTTATTTCTCTCTCTCTCTCTCTCTCCCTCTCTCTATATGTTTATTTGTCTATCTACACGTACCTTCCCTTTAATGAATCTATGAATATGTGTGTATGTATGACATCCAATAAATTATACTCTGCTTTTAATATTGGGCCTTCACTTTTATAAATGTTCACTTGTTCAACTGAAATTTGCTTGAAAATAATCGCCTTACACTAACGTACATACATACAAACGTATAATAGTTCACAATGCTATGTATATATTTTTGTGCGGCTGTGTATTGGGACTGTACAGCCATATGTAGTAAGTACAAGTGTACCATTTAATTTCTTACATTTCCCCTCGTGTTCTTTCATATTACACGTAGGAAGTGCTGCACAGGTTCACAAGCCCATCAGTTGTTCTGCATGCTGTAGAATCACATGCGAGTTTGATATATGTGTGTATATGCGTTATCGTGTGTGTTTGAATATATATATATATATATATATATATATATATATATAGTGCGCGTGTTTGTGTGTCGTAATAAGGAAAACATTCCTTTCAAATACAAATTAAGCCCAACCTTTGCACAGAAGTACTCCCCCACAACGACTCAATCTCCTAAGCTCGTAATGTCTTGATTAACCGGGTTTTTCTTTCCTATGACCTACTTCCTGTATCAAGTGGCAATTTCATTAACATTCTGAATATTTTTTAATGAGGGATAAACCGCAAGGTTCGGATTATGATTTATTTGTTATTTTTCGTTTTATATTTGATGGATTGTCATTAACACTCGAATGACGGGATAAATTGTTAGCGTTATATATCTACGTCCTGTTATCTCACTTGAAATCAAATCCTGCTGGAGTTGGATTATTTTCCAGTGTTGTCTTCATTCAGGAAGTGATTGCGGTTGGAAATGCTGTTGTTTAGTCGAATATCAACTCTGATTAAACATAACTATAATAAAAGGCATTCCAGGCGTGACCGTCATGTTTTTCAGCGCTGAGTAATTTATACACTTTATCTAATGTTTTTTTTACGTTTCAGAATGAAGGATATGATTTGAGGTTACTTTGGCAGTGTAAGTGATTATGTAGAAATGTCCTCGTTGTTTCATTTAGTAACATTGATATACTGAGTTCAATCCTATCATCTGTAAATAATGGACTGCACATCAATGTTCATGCATACACGTATATTGCTATCATAGATTTGACTTTACTGGTGTAATAGGAATTTAATGAGTCATTGGTCGAGCATTGTTGTTGCCTTTAAACCAGGTGCAGCTGCTATTTCAACCATGAGTCCGGTTGATTGAGCTCGTCAACACGTTAGAAATTAGTTTCAGCTAAATAATATGGTCTTTATTCGCGTTATTGTTGCGCAATACTGCAGCCCTGCCCGAGTAAACATATTTCCAAAGGGCTATAGAAAATCGTTTGACAGTTGAATGCTTAAGCATTGCCTACATACGTAAGACTTATTCTGCTTAGATTAGTCTTAATATAGTTAGTAAGTTGTTGAACTGGTGTGCATAACTGACGTCATTATTACAAAATAGGGAAATATTTATTAGAAGAAGTATTTCTTTTGAAAACTATAAATGTATAAGTGCATGAAAGAATGTGCATACATTTATGCGTGAGTATTTAGAAATTTATGCTCCAATTAATGTGTTGCACAGAAATAATAATACACACACACACACTACATACACTCACAGATCACAGATACGCACGCAAACACACACACACACACACACACACACACGCGCACACACACACACACTCACACTCACACATATTTACGAATATGCATGTGAGCAAATATGTATATACATATTTACATATAAATATGTATTTCTATATAATGTGAGAATGTGTGATATATATGTGTAGCTTCTCCGGTCCAAACAGTTTCAAGGATTTCAGAAAGTGATTGTCAATGAAACCTGATATAAATAAACTTTGTATCCACTGACAAAAAATCATCAAAGAGGGCTTGACTTAAGGATACTGAGTATTCAAAGAAATACAGAATAAGAATTTTCATGCAGTATGAGCATAGATTCAATTTCAACGATTGAGAAAAGCAATTTAATGCTAATATATATATATATATATATATATA
>NC_068982.1:19230672-19232650 GCF_001194135.2 Octopus bimaculoides
TATATATATATATATATATATATATATATATATATATATATGTATGTATGTATATATATGATGACACATAGATATTGACAGAAAAAAGCATGAACGAGAGAGAGAGAGAGGGTGAGAGAGAATGAATGAGAAAGATAGAAAGAGACCGAGAGAAAGAGAGAGGGGGAGAGAGAGAGGGAGGGAGAAAGAGAGAGAGAAGGATGAAGAGAGAGAGAGAAGGAGGGAAAGAGAGAGAGAGAAGGAAGGAGAGAGAGAGAAGGAGGGAGAGAGAGAGAAGGGGGCGAGAGAGAGAGAGAGGGAGAGAGAGACTGAGTGTTTCATGAATTAATGCAGGGTGTGTCTAATGAATCGCAATTACACAGCATTTTTGCAGGGGTGGGGCGAATTGATAAAGTGAACTCATAACTTTAAAATCCAAATACGGGAGCGTACAAGATCAACAACAAGAATAAATAGCACGATAGCCACAACAATAACATTCTACCTGGTTATTCGGGTCCGCCCTCTTGTGGATAACACTTATAGTACAAAATATTAAAATATTTGTAATTACACGTTTTACTTCCGGGTAACATGAGTACAACAGAGCGCAGTATTGTTTCGCTTTGCGGGCGACACTAAAACTGTATTTGTATGTATGTATGTATGTATGTATGTATGTATGTATGTACGGTTGTCTGTGCGTTTGTACGTAGGTAAATAGGCATGTATGTATGTATGACCGTGCATTAGCACGTATGTATATAGGTATGTATTTGTGTGTGTAAATATGTATGTATGTATGTATGTATGTATGTACGTATGTTCGTGCGTTCGTACGTATGTATATAGGTATATATGTATATATGTATATGTATGTATGTATTGTATTTTTGTATGTATGCGTGTTTGTGTTTATGTATATATGTATCGCGTTGTATGGCTTTCAAACACTCGTATTCTCTTTCAAAATGATCACAAAATATTAAAATATTTGTAATTATATGCTTTACTTCCGGGTAAGGTGAGTGGGCGATAGTTCACTTCAGTAGGCGACACCAATGCTTTCTGTATGCATATATGTGTGTGTTTGTATGTGTATGTGTGTGTATATATGTGTATGTGTGTGTGTAGTACCGCCATCACCAAAACACCATTACTACTACTACTACTACTACTACTACTACTACTACTACTACTACTACTACTACTACTACTACTATTGTTGTTTTTTCCGTTTCATTTTGTACTTTTGTTTTCTTCGTTCTTTCCACTTTTTCCAATTTCAGAAATTCGCAGAATGTTCCCACGACTTTAGCTTGTAATTTTTTTTTTTTTTTTTGGTCTTTGGTAGGAGAACACATTTTGGCACTATCTTTGGCTCTCAGGTGCTTTTAGTAGACAGCACTCTGTTACAGGCATCCAGACCAATCATCCGAATTAGGGGCTTTATCTTACTTAACTACGCACCGTTATCTTTACGCTTGCCGATGACGCAGGATAATATGTCCAAATACCCTGGCCAATTCTTTCCATAAAACCAATAAAATCCGTACCATCTTTATTCCAAAGTCAGAAGCATTATTAACATTGAGGTTATTATCATCGTTTTTATCTCGATCATTAAACATTATCTAATGCAATATGTTTTAGACGAATACCTGCTATATTGGAACATCACTAGAAGTTATACGAATACTCGAGATATCCATCGAACAGATAACGCATAAATCACTTCCACTTTATTTACTACGGCTATCAGCTTCTGGAGGATATAAATTTGATATATATATTACGCTTCTATCACACTCACTGTCTGCTTCTTTCATGCTTTTACCTCGATACCAACCGTATGAGTTTGATTCTGTTTTCCCCGTTTTATACTGCACTTGGCCTATATAAATATATTATACTATTTTATATAAACAAACTTCTATATTTTTGTGTGTATACACACATACATACATACTTACACATACATATGTATATATATATATAT
>NC_068982.1:19232660-19234444 GCF_001194135.2 Octopus bimaculoides
ATATACACACACACACATCATACACACACACATACATTAATATAAAGAGCCAGGCGCAATGTGATAGCTAAAGGAAAAATTCAATCGTCACTCAGTGTAACTAACGATGCCGAAGCACTTGCATTGCTAGAAATAAGAGTTAAAATATACTCTTATGTGCTCTAAGAAGAACGCGAATATATACATATACTGACAAAGAAGTTAACCAATGTATGACCGCCATAAAGTAACATGATAATGCATTACTTCTTGATCTTAGTCAGAAGGCCAGGCCAAAATCCGAAGTACCCCAAAATAACGTATGTGTGGATGTGTGTTTGCACGGGCGCGTATATGTGTGCATGTATGTGCGCGTGCGTGCGTATGTGTATGTATGTGTGTGTGTGTGCATGAATGTATGTATGCATGAATGTATTTGTTTGTGTAGATTACTATGCGTTAGCAGCACAATATTTGTGTGAAATCTTATTTTAATTGTCTCTCCTAGGAAATTTGTAGTAGTAGGCCTCAGTCAAGACGTGCAAAGTGAAGTTCAGAATGGAGGAACCTTGGGAGCCTGAAAAAATAAACAGGAATTAAATTATGCTAGGATTTTCTTCGTGTAAGACCCGCCAATATAAATGTTCATGTCACGGAGACGCTAATCTTAAGCATTGTCAGGTACCTGCAGAGTTTTTAGAAGAATATCTTTGAGGCTTTGAGGTCATTGCTAATTGCTTTAATTTTATCGTTTACAAACGCCGACTTAGAAAAAATATCGTGCAAATCCAAATGTTAATGGAAAAGTTTGTTAATCAATTAGAGAGAATTTCAGTGTTACACGGTCTTAATCGTTTGTTATACATAGCAGCTGTTGCATGTTACATATGTAAGCTGTTTTCTGATTTAGATGAAAGTAGTTCCTTGAAATGACTCAGAAAGATTTCAGCTTATGTCAGACGTATTTTCCCTGGTCTCAGCAAAAAAAAAAAAAAAAAAAAAAAAAAAAAAAAAATGCGTTTTTGATTAAATTTTGATTAAATCCTAGGAAACCTTGTCAGTAAGTGTAGGTCCTGATGCCATATGGGCTGCATATCTTTTGTATCTTTTCGGAGAGGTCTTTCACATAGGGTAGACAGACTGTGGACAGTTTATTGGTTTCATCTTCTCTTTTCTTCATAATTGGAGTTGATAGGATGTTTTGTGGGTAGTTGTGATTTCATAGATTGTTACTGAGCTTGATCATTTCTTCGTGGTGGGTATCACGATCGCTACTTATATTCTTTGCTCCAAGTTTTAGGCACTGAGCAATCCCTCTCTCTACACTGTATGGATGGTGGGAATCGAAGTTGAGGTATCGTCCAGTGGAGGTCGGCTTGCGGTATACGGATGTCCTGAATCCATTCTTGGTGTGTGTTATTAATACGTCCCGGAATGTCAGCTGATTGTCTTTTTCCTTTTCACAAATTTCCTGCGAAATTCAGGATCATAACACATAAATAGATGCAGCACAATTTCTTTACCTCAACAGACCCTGCCCTATTTAACATTGTCCCAAAACAGATGACAGAAGGAAACGATCTCACCACCTTTAAACGGAATCTGGACAAATTTATTCAAGGAATACCAGATAAGCACCTATATTTGGCTAGAACTCACTCAACAAGAATCCCCTACTCGAATGGATTATGGTACCACAAAACTTCACTTAAAAAGGATTTCGCGAATCCTCTCAGGTTAAATTAGATATGACCTAGACCAATCTTTGGTGGAAAAATACATGTTATCTAAGTTATATATATATA
>NC_068982.1:19236519-19239584 GCF_001194135.2 Octopus bimaculoides
GTGTGTGTGTGTGTGTGTGTGTGTGTGTGTGTGTGTGTGTGTGTGTGTGTGTGTGTGTGCGTGCGCGCGCGTGTATGTGTAGATGATGATGACGGACTCTCCCGGTGAATTCGATTCGAAGTATGAGTGTTGAGGACTTTTGCCGGACAACTTGCGCAAATGCTTTGTTTATAGTGGTCATATGTATGTGGCGTACATTAGCTCACTCTCCTCCATCAAATCGACGTTGCCTGAAAAGATGCACGATGTGCTGTGTATTCGGCGTCGAAGTGATTCTAGAGCAACGTGAGATGAAATTATTTGCTCAAGAACACAACTCAGCACCCTATCTAGGAATTGAAACCGTGATCACGCGATCGTGAGTGCAACACTCTAAACACACACACACACACACACACACACACACACACACACACACACACACACACACACACACACACACACACACACACACACACACACACACACACACTTATGTAATGATATATTTATGGTTGCGTTCAATAGTTTTTCACTGGGAACAATCACACATCGCTCTATTAATCTTGTCCAATTTACGATGGTGGCTGATGTATAAATATTTCACGGATGGAGGCCACTGGATTAATATATAAATGACAATTAGCTTCAGGTGTTGAGTTTAAATAATTTCACGCATCTGAAGAAATTATAAGTAAACTATTCCAGCGTATTTTCTGTAATTACAAATCGGAGACAATGAATTCTATTGTGAAAATGACTACTTTACTGATAATAACTTTGAAATCTATTATTACTACTATTATTATTATTATTATTATTATTATTATTATTATTATTATTATTATTATTATTATTATTATTATTGTTATTGTTGTTGTTGTTGTTATTGTTATATGTATTTCGTCTTATTGCAAACTTCTGTGTAGAAAATTTACTTTTAGCAAAATAGCATCCCTTCAATTCTAATCAATGCAATCTTTATGTAGCTGCGTAGCGCCAACTTCAGCCCTTATGGAATAGACCTACGACCAAAATCCTTCTTACTCTGATCATCCTCGTATATTTTCGTCCGCGTATTCTCATAGACATCATATTCCTCTAAGTATTCTTATCTAAGTGTTTGATTCAAATTAAATTTGTCTCCTCTTTCTAGTAGATTGAATGACCAAGTAACTATAATATCAGTGTGGTAGCAACCATACCATCATCAGCAGCAGCGGTGGCAACAGGAGTAGCTAGAGTAGTAGTAGTATGTTTAGAAAGGTTCATTATGAGAATTGCATTTATCACATCTGTATAAGACTTGAACCCATCGCAGTAAATCCTGATTGTTTGGCTTCGTCATTTTGTGTCAAAGCGCGGATCTATTTTAAAACGGGGGCCGCATTTTTCATTAATGCTTTACGTAGTGTTTTTGGTACGGAAAGACTTTCAAACTTCGTATACTTATCTATTTTGTGTTATAGAACAGAAACATATTTTTGTATTCGAATTTATTTCATGTAAAAAATTGTCTTATTTCGATAATTTCAACCAATCACTGACAAGTATTCAGTTGTTTACATTTACTCCTTTGGCTGATTAAGCGATGTAAAGCGTATTTAATCTCCATACCTTCGTTTTATTTGCTTTTTTCATTTTAAATTTGCTTTAACCCTAACCCTAACCCTAGGGTTATTGTTAATTGTTTCAGAATCGTTTGTTTATGTAGTCGGCACTTAATATATATCGGCTGAATGGACGTCAGTGATTGGTTGAAATTACAGAAATACGACAACTTTCACATGGAATAACTTATGGATTTCTTTTTTTTTTTAAGAAGACTAAGAGAAAAAGATGTTTTATATGACACATTCTACCAGTGTTCCAAGTTTCAAAGTGTTTCGTTAATGAAAAATGTGGCCCCCGTTTTAAAAAAGATCCCAAAGCGCAATAAACAGCCCAGATAACTCTTTAACCAGTTTTACCTCGAAATGATCGGTCATACTGGAGCACCACCATTGAAATACTTGTAAAAAAATATTGAGACTGTGTTAATAATGTTTCGACAAGGGTCACACCGATTGTCAGAACCGAACAATATTCCTCAGTAACATCGCAACTTTGAGTGTGGTATTGATATTACTGCTACTGTGGTTGTCGCTGTTGTTTTGCTCTTGTCGTCATGGACGTTAATGCTGTTGAATAGCCAGACGTAGTTGTATGAACAAGTTTTTAACTGATAGTCTATAAAACCATGGCTTCAGATAGAAAAAAGAAACCATCTTTTAGATAAATTTGTAAAGACATTGCTTTGTTTCAGCATAAACTATTCTTCATAGGAATAATTCAGATGATTAGTGAGAGGTGAAAAATGTGCATGGCAACATTATACATGAATAGATACTTGCATATATATAAGCATGTATTAATAAGCAAAAAGGTGTGTGTATGTGTGTGTGTATAGGGATCTCCGCATTACGGATATAGCAATGAATTCCTGGAAATGTGAACGTAATATGAAATCCTGTGAAGAGTAATCGATTTTGGTGATTTAGTTTTGATGTTGGCGATGATGTTAATGGTGTGACAGTGGCTATATTGTTCTTGTTAGTTGTGGTGTTGTTGCTTTTTAGTCTCAAGTCAATACAGTAGGGCACTCCATTATCTCATGAGTGTCTTATTTAAGATGGAGTAGCTCATTTTATTTATACCCTTGTTGTTGTTTATCATGAAGGAGCTAATAGATTAATATTGGCGGTGATTCGACTAGTTTTGATGTTAATGGTGGTTGCGTTATTGGGCTTGATAGACAATGGTGGTGGTGATGGGTGATTGATACATACGATAGGTAGATAGATAGATAGAGGGAGAGAGAGAGAGAGAGAGAGAGAGAGAGAAAGAAAGAGAGAGAGAGAGAGAGAAAGAAAGAGAGAGAGAGAGAGAGACATTAATTCCTACATAACCAAAAGAATTACAAAAACATCCACACAGATATTCAGAGTGAATTTTTCCATCTTACGATTTGCACCCATTTAATAGTGATACATACACAAACATTTAATTGCACTCAAAACTACACACGAGCGCACACATACTCGCAC
>NC_068982.1:19243625-19251749 GCF_001194135.2 Octopus bimaculoides
TATATATATATATATATATATTCTCTATTTACACTCTGCATATTTTGCGAGTGTATACATACATTGCGGGTAACTTTGCCAGGCCGTCAAGAAGCTTGCTTTCCGACCCGTAGGTATCGTTGTCGAACCAATGCCGTGGTCTCTTGCACACTTATTACGATCGTTCTCTTCCTTCTTTCTTTCTTGCTTTTTCTTTCTGCTTCCTGTGAATCTGCGTCTTTGGTTTGAAGTTGTCTGGATGTAAATTCTGTGGAACCTCATTTTATGGACTTTAACTCCAAATGATAGCGTTGTCCCATGTATGTGTCTGAAGCTAACTTAGGATTTCGTAACGGTACAAATGATTGTTGAATACAATTCTTGTTATAGAAATCGACGTGGTAGCCATTTACATTGTACATTATGATGCATGTCTTCCTCTCCCTCTTCTCCAAGGCGCACCCACGTATCTATATGTGTGTGCGTGCTTGTATGTGTGTTTGTGTGCGTGTGTGTGCGGGCGCATGTATTTTCGTACGTACACGTTATACGCTTATATAAATTAGCACAAAGAAACTACGTACATTAAATAAGAGCATGACATTTGTAAGTTAGGAAATGCACGCCAATAACACTGACTACTGACATCAACCAATTGTACATACTCTTACACCATGTTCCAAGATGGCGCACGTTGCCTTGAACGTAAGCTTCACAATATATATCTATTTATAGTAACTGTTGAATGTATATATATGTATCACTCTTATTTACCACGCTCACACACTCACAATTATACATACGCACATATCTATTTAGATGTGTGTGAGCATGCGAATAAAAGAATAAAATATGTATATGTAGTTTATATATATATATATATATATGTTTGCATAAACTAAGCTCCATTAAGTTTTCCTATTGATTTATTGATCGAAATATTGATTTTTCTCTCTGTGGTATTAGTAATATATGCAACTTGCTGGCGATAAATTCCCGAGACATTCAGCTTTTCGTATGACACTTCAATGCTCGAAGTTTAACATAACAAACACCACGGTCGCCGCCATCACCACCGCCATGACTATCTCTTAATAACCTCCGACTACTACTATTATCCACAATGTGAATGAAGGAGTCTCATTCAGAGTGATAGCTCAAATTTTATAGAAAGAGCAGTGAAATCTACCTCACAACATTCGAGCTCTCTTTAAAACGGGCTGATATTATAAATAAATAAGACACAATTTTTATGGCTAGAAGGCCGTTGGTGCTAATTCTCCTTGATCGAGGCTGAATTCAGACTACAAAGCAATTATCAATATTTTTTTTCTATTTTAGGTTAAGGGCAGCAGTTGTGACAGCTTGGGGATACGATCAACCCTGTACTTGATCGGTAATTTATGTATCGATCACCAGGGTAGGGGAATAAAAAAAAAAATCGATGACTTCGGTGAAAGTATTCTGACAGATATCAACACTACGGTTTCAAACAATAGTTGCAACTATTATAACAGTTAGTCGCCGAGAGTTCCTACACGTGCTGTTTCTAACAACTAGACAGGACAGTCAATTGTACTATGCTGTCAGTAAAGAAGGTACGTTCGATAATATAACATTGACGTATTTTCATATAGAGAATAAAAGACCATATGATCAGGCCTGGAGTGTTTTTCTTCAAGGGTTTGCTCAATAAAAGCTGAAATCGGACAAAAATAACAACAGTGACAGTCAAAATAAATATCTACAACTAGATGCTCTCGGTCCGCTATACCCATAGTTAAGATGTGATGGTCACGGTAGATATGCATTTGAACTCAGGGATAAATATCTAACACCAGGCCCCAATACGATCAGAAATTACCCACGACCACCACCACCAACAACACCTACCCAACTGCCAAAACTACTCTCTCTCTCTCTATCTATCTATCTATAAAAACAAACAAAGAGAGAGAGAGAGAGAGAGAGAGAGAGAGTGGGCAATTTGATCTCATAAATTCTTCCTTTTGCCGAGGTTACCACGGTTACTTTTCGTAGGATTTTCTTTCCACGGATAACTCTTGTCAGTGTTATATTTTCTTCCCCTTTTGGGAATACAAATCATAAAAAAAAAATAAAAACTCACCTTGTTATTTATTTGTGCCTATGTCGCCACCACGCAAAACGTCTTTTTTTCAATCCCTTTTGATCGATTTTGAAAAAGAAAATTTCTACATTGTATTGTCCCCTCTATGTTAAATCTGAGTGGCTAAATAAATAAATCTATCTATCTATCTATCTATCTATCTATCTATCTATCTATCACTTCACTACAAGTACCACAAACTCCATTACTACACGGCAACTGCTGTCACACATGGCTTCACTTCAACGATCACTACATGACCAATACTACCACTGCACAACTACAACCGGCACCAACACCAAAGCAAGTACAGTCTATCACACTTCTGCTGCTCTTCCCACTCCCCTTCTCTACCTCCATTCCTCCTCACGCAACTCCTCTTCTCACTTTCCCTCCTCCTCCTCCTTCTCCTCCTCCATACGCTGCTTCTGAAACCACCACCACTACAGTAGTAGTAGTGGTAGCAGCAGCAGCAGCAGCAGTAGCAGCAGTAGTTGTAGTAGTAGTGGTAGTAGTAGTAGTAGTAGTAGTATCACTATAACCCTATCTGTTCAGTGACTGACCTACTAGAAATAACAGCAATCTTTTCAGTCAATTACACTGTCTACCTTAAAAGCAAGATCATACACTTCCGTGTCTTCCATCTATTTCATTATATATTGCCTGAGAGATACACAAAAAAATAATTACGGAAAGGTCCAAGCTGGAGCATATTGCACGCTATCTAACCATTTTTTATGCTGCCATTCACTCTTAATTTCTCTAGTTATCCATCCTGGCTTTCTTTGTACATTCTTTCGTATCATTGTATAGGTTGCCCACCTCTCCCTCCCTCTCTTTCCCTCTGCTCTTTACTCGATATCCTTTCACTTTTACTCAGCATGACATACATACACACACAAACGCACACAAACATACAAACAAAAAGCAAAATTTGTATACACATAGTCTCCCCTCACACAAACACAGAAACATTTAACGATGCTGGTATACTCACACACGATCACTCTTCTACTTTAATATTTCTTTCAGTAAGACCGTCAATTCATTTATTTCATATTCTCAAGAGGGAGTTCTTGCTTTAATAATTGCTGGGATAATATCAGACTCCATTGAAGTCTGAGATTATCCCATCTCATACGGGAGACGCTAGCTGCTTGCATTTATTCCGCAAAATACACACGTGAAGTATTTCCCTCGGCTCATAATCGACGTTCCCATCTTATCTTTATATATGGCTTTGTGGTAAGAAGCTTACTTCTGAGCCACATGGTTTCGGGTTCAGTCCCACTGCGTGGCACTTTTAACAAGTTCCTTCTGCTATAGCCCCCGGCCGACCAAAGCCATGTGAATGGATTTGATTGACGGAAACTGAAAGAAACCTGTTGTATGTATATGTATATAGCTATGTGTGTGCCTGTGTTTCCCTCCCCCCACTATCACCGCTTGACAACCGGTGTTAATGTGTTTGTGTTCCCGTAACAGCGGTTCGGCAAAAGAGACCGATAGACTAAGTACTAGTCCCGGGGTTGATTTCTTTCACTAAATCCCTTAGAGACGGTGCTCCAGCGTGTCGAATGACTGAAACAAGTAAAGGAATAAAAGAATATCTATCTATCTATCTATCTATCTATCTATCTATCTATCTATCTATCTATCTATCTATCTATCTATCTATCTATGTGTTTGTGTGTGTGTGTGTGTGTGCATGTATCTATATACAAAAAATATATGATATAATATAACATAATAGACACACACATACATATATATATATATGAAAAGGATGTCAGACCTGCGTTTCAAGGATTCTGTCGTATATAGACTGCGTGTCGAATAAGCCCTGCGTGTGAATTTAGTGTACAAAAATCTGTGTGGAAGGCTGTCGTACATAAATATGTATGTATGTGTTTTCCTGCGTTTCTCTCCCCGGCAGCTTAGAAGCCTCTGTTGCTTTGTTCATGTTCCTGTAACATTAACGGTCCAACAAAAGAGACGAACAGAATAAATATCGCTTTTGGGAAGCGGTGTGGATTTTTAAAATTCTGTAAATAATAATAATAGTATTTGATAAGCTTAAAGCTTATAAGCGATCACGGTGCAGTGACTAAAGAAAATAGCCTAATAATGGGACGGGCAAAAACAAGTAGTTTTTACGGTACACGTGGGACGCGAACCCACATTTCTTTGTTTTCGTGACAAGTGTGCTAACAATTTACATAAACGTCAGACTTAAGAGCTATAATTAGTTCGTAGTGCTGTTTTTGTCAACAAACTTCATGTGCTTTTTCTGCGATGGTTTTTGGTAAGCAGCGTCGATTTTTACTTATTTTTTAACAAATACTAACAATAGTATTTTATAAGCTTAAAGCTTATACGCGATGAACGGGCAATGATTAAAGAAAATAGTCTAATAATGGGACATATAAGCCCTCAGCAGGAAAACAAGTAGGTTTACCCGTACAAGTATATATACTTGTATATGTCTGTGTGACCGGATTGCTATCGTATTTGTGTTCAATATGACGAACACTCCCCTGAAGTAGTTTCTCTCAACAGCATTGTTGAAACTCATATTACCTGTTTTTCTATCTACCAGATACCAGTTTTCAAATATATTCTCTCATTCTGTCTCTCACCTGTCTAATCCCTTGCGTGTCTGTCTGTATCAGTCTGTGTCAGTCTGTCTCTCTTTTTCTCCCCTCACCTTCGTTTCTCTGTCTCTCTTTCTGTCTTTCTCTCTTCTGTTATGTCTTCCGATAATGTTCGTTTCTTACCTTCAAACTTTCTGTCTCTCGTTAATTACCACGCCCCTCTTCCCCTCGTCTTTATCATAAACTGCTATTATAACACATTCGCGCTTTCACTTTACACCAAAAAATAGATAGATAGATAAGATAGATAGATAAGATAGATAGATAGATAGATAGATACACCACGCAAATCCACACACTCACACGCACAGTCAGACACACACACACACACACACACTCATATCACATTTCTTGCAATTTTATGTATTTTCTCCATTCACTTTTTCTTTTACATTTTACGCGGTGTCGCTTCCTAACTTTTTTTTTACCATAAGTTTTATTGTTCGTTATATAAATTTTACATGTTATATTGTATTTTGTGAATAATATCGTTGTTGACACCTGAAACATATGATATTCCCTTCCATTACATAAAAATACTTTTTTGTGTGGAAAGTTATAATTTTAAGTTCCAATAAAACGAGAATATTTATTACGAGTACATTACATGATCTTTAAAACAATATAATAATAAATGAAACTTAAGTTCACTATCTTATTTGTTTGAAATGAAACTTTTCAGTCAGGTTGTCGACGTTAACTTTACAAAAATTTTAATTTAATCAATAATACAGCTTTACGATATATGTAAAAGACAGAAAATGGTGAAGTTATTGTGATTCGTTTTATTAAAAATGGTTTTGACTTCAGGCAATAACGAAGCATCAGTCATAATTCTCCTAGAAGGTTTTGTTTTGTTTCGTTTCGTTTATTTTTCCTGTATCGTAATACTAAATCCTCTTTCCTCCAAAATGAAGATGGACATTGTAATAATAACATCAATAATCTCGTCAATTATGATGAATTTGTTTATTCGCTTTGGTTTCATCGCACAGCAGCATCTTGGCTTATTTTAATTTTGAATAGAGCTTTAAAAGATTCAATTTGTATTTTAGACACTTCGTTTTTTGGTATTCCGTGTCCGCTTTAATTAAGTTCACTACGTAATTGCTGAGTAGACCACGATGGAAACCTTACTTCTTTTAGCCAGTACAACGTGGTTATTTTCTTTTGATATAATTCCAGATTGTTTTGCTGCTAATTTTTTTTCTTTGAATCAACGAGAGACATGATTACTCATTGCATATTTAATATATTTTAATTTTTTGCCAAAAAAGTATCTATGAATTCTCCAAAGCTTATCCATCAAAGGCTAAGGGGAGCTCTTCGTTTCAGTTCACCTTTCAAAAGAGATCCTTGGTATTTCTGTGAATCATTTTAGCCAATTTCCTTATGATGGTAAACTGACGTTAGTACAAAGCCATGACCTTACACGGTTTATATTTTTAACCCACATTACTGTTTAAACAAACACATTCAACATTAGCTTTAATGGTGGTAATGTGGTAATATGGTAGTATGAATGAATTCAGTAGCATATTTAAAACAGGTGAAATGTTTACAGCAACTAAATTTTCACTGGCAGTGACATAGTGCCCTGGCAACTTTCTCTGAATGTCATTATCCATCAAAAGGAAGCACCCATTTTTCTAGCCAATCTCAACGTAGGAAAAAATCTGCACACAAAATATTATGTTTTCCATAAGTGTTTTTATTTCCATACAAATAGTTTTAAAGTTTATTTCAGATATGAATGCTACTTACTAACTGAGGTCGCTAACGACTCTCAAGACCTCGTAAATCATTCTTCGCGGACAGTATAATCTCACGTATACATACAATAGAACTTCCCTTTCAATTACAGTGCATTCATCCACCTGTGAATGTCCTTCACTTAAATTGCTGAATAAGATTACAATATCTCTACGGAACTCATCAGTTTTGCTGCAAACATATTTCTAATTGGCATGTCGTTGACATTTTCATCGTTCTCCTTGAGAACTGTGTTGAGAAATCGTCCATAGCCGGCTTAAAGTACTAGCGTACAGAATCAGCCATTCGAGGTTTTGATAACAGTAACGAAATTTCAGAAGTTACTGTAGAAGCAGAATAATAATTACATTTTTCGAAAAGAAAAATATTTTAGCGTCGATATATTTTAGCATATATTTCACTGTTATTAAATATTCCAGTTCTGAATTTACTCAAAAACTTTATCGTATGCTTTAGTGAAAATGTCACTGTTGTTTAGGTTGCATGCCAGAAAATTCATATTGTTGAAGCAGTTGTATGCTGTCAACTTAATGTGACAGTCCCTTGAAGGGAATAATACTACTGTTGGTTAGACCTAGGAAGCTGCACCGCTTCCTGTCGGCCTTGACACATTTCCTGTGTCCTTACGTTTACAAGGGTAAGACAAGCACCTCCACCCAGCTAAGCCTGCATCCAGAGACATGTTTCTGAGTCTTTGTTCGTCATCAGTCTGGAGTAGCAAAGACAACCACCTGATGAAGGCTGGAGGGTATATCTGCCGAAACGTTGTATCAACAACAATCAAGATGAGGACAAATATCCGTCAAATGTAAATAATGTAAACAATCAGTAAAACCCAAAGGTTCAGTGGACCGAGTTATTATTGCATGCATTGAAATGAGGTTGTGTACAATCAGAAGACTGATAGATCAATGGTTACTTATCGAGAGTCGTAAATTGGCGCCGTCTGCTAACCCAGTCCGTGTTCTAAAGACTTCGAATGCCACCATTCACTCCGGGTCGTAATTTTGGCATTCTACTTGTTTTCCCATTGTCTCACTCCATAAAATCTTACTGCGAGTTTTGCATTTTAAAAGGAAACAAGGACCTGCGCGTCCGTCTATCGCCCCAGGAAGTGAATTCGATGTACCGTCAGAATAACGCCCGTTTTCGATTTAATTGGTAAATGTTAAGTAAAACTGAGTGCTGCGTGGGACCTTCAATGCCCCCACGGACAGCGGTAAACACAAAAGGCACGTCTATATTCCTGTGGACATCTGTCTGCCTGTCTGTCTGTCTTTCTGACCGTCCGTCCATCCATGCATCCATACATCCATGCATCCATGCATCCATGCATCCATGCATCCATGCATCCATCTATCTATCTATCTATCTATCTATCTATCTATCTATCTATCTATCTATATATCTATCTGTATGTGTATAAATAAATTTATATATATAGGGGATAATAGATAGTAAATTGAAAAATTAATAACTAAATTAATAGATAAATAAATGAATAAATAAGTAAATAAATTAATCTAGTAGACATTCACAGGAGAGCAATACCAATAGAAAAATTAAGGAGTTACGTCCCCTATATATATA
>NC_068982.1:19251931-19258890 GCF_001194135.2 Octopus bimaculoides
GTAAAAGAAATTTTAATAATTTAATAATTTATTATGATCGTTATGTATGTGTTTTTTTTGTAATTTGACTGATGGTAGCCATTCCTGAAGAAGTGCCAAATGTCGAAAATCCAATGGACCAGTCACTGGATAAGTTTGGGCACAGAAATGTTGACATAGAGTGGTAAATAAATCGATCTTGGATATATCGAGTTTGAAGTTTCTATTTCTTTTAAATATACGAATTTAAAAGTTAAAAACCTTGAAATATATATATATATATATGATGACCTACGTTAACACCGAAAAATGGTAAGCCTTGTGCGAAACAGTCACATATGAATTCCATTGTTCAAATTTCCAAACTCACCCACACAAATATTCAAATTTCACCCCTGTGGGGGTGCGCCCGACATTGGGAATCACAGCTCTGAGACTTCTATAGGCACATTGATATTTCTATCAACTGACACACATGCACAACTTCAAATTAACGCAACCATACACACAACTTCCATTTCGTCTCTATTTCCTGTTTCTTACGCCCTCATACTCACCGCCTCACGCGCACACATGCAAATATATACGGACGCACCAATACCATCAGACATGTCTTTACTCACATATACAATCACAATATAGAGTACACATATACTCACACACTTCACAGACTTACTACCCCTCTGCTTTCTTAGTACGACACACACACTGTCCTCAGTTATACTTACACACACATATATATATACATATGCGCAGGCATTCACATTAACATAGATTTAGGCTTACTATTTCACTTTTCCTCGCCCAAATTTTCACTTTTTAGTTTAATGTAAACACATCCATTCAGTCATGTGAATGTGTTTGTAAATATAAACACATACACACTCTTCCTCTGCCTTTGTCTCTCTTTGTCCTATTCTAGGTTTCTCTTTCATTCAAAATTTGCTCTATTTTATTATATTCTCATTAAAGCATACATTCATATTCACAAATTGTGGCATTTACATACTTACACACATATATATAGTGTTAATTACAGGCACATGAAATCACAGTATATCAAATTCTCACATAAAAAAGAAAAAAAAAACAAATCTTTCTCGTATTGCTTTCTTCTTTCAATCATCCCCATGTCTTCTGTATGTATGCCATGAAAAAAACTAAAAATTTTAGTCCACAGTTCATGGAGTAGCTCTTAGCAACTATTCTTTTAAAGCTATTGTGCATCACTATTTCATTTTTCAGCCGACAAGACTTGACTTCTCAGGATGCAATTTCCTCCCAAGAGAACACCAGACTTTAGTGAAGAAACCATGCGCCCCCACACGCACATTCTCAGTACACGTGCGCACACACGCATACACGCATACATCTATTCCAGATAGGTCTTAACTAGAACATATCTGATGTTCAATGCGATACAGGTTTACACAAATAAATATATTATATATATGTGTGTGTGTGTAGATAGACAGTTACACATACATACATACATACATACGTACATATATATATATATATATATATATATATACATTTAAAGGTTACAGGACACAGTACATGTCTTTAAGTGCTACTGACAGTTTCGCATTGTCTTATTCATTTCAGCCATGCGGCCGTGGTCATGCTGGTGTACCACCGTGATGGACCACCACTTTGGAAATATTTGAAACATATTCGCCAGGCACAAACCACATATCAATACGAACTAAAAGAGATTAGTAGCACATAAAGACATGTATTGTGTCCTTTAAATAAATAATATTTATCTCTGACTAGATGGAGTAAATTTTTTCTTGATCTTTCTATCAGGGAACAGTACATTTTATACACACATACGCACACATTGATCTAATAAGAGAAATGTAGTGAGTGAATAAATGTTTTCCTGTTAGTTGACAGCTGTTTCGCAATTTATGTTAACAACGCTATATCATCTGTCACACTGTGTCATTATAAGGCAATCAGACTATACTTTAGGATATTTCATCGCAGGTTAAATCACCAGACTCTACTATACATTGCAAATAGTTTCCTTATATAGTCACAGACAATTGATACATTGGGTAGATTTCACTCCTTATAAACACTAGAATTACCATATTTAAGGTGCACTAAGTTAACAAGAACAGTAGAAGAATAAAATAAAGTTGAAATTGTAAAAGTAATAAGAAAATAAGTCTATCATAAAAAAATTTGGTTTCTAAAATTTTAGTCGACCGTAATATTTAAATGAATAAACAGTATGATGAAATATAGAGAATAAGATAAACAAATGGATAAACAAACAAATAAATAGAATGAAAAATACGGAGAGAAATTAAAATAAAAATAATGTTTAAAGATAATGTGTTTGTTTTGGTAGAGGTAGTTAAGCGCCTAGCAAAACAGTCTAAAAATTCGGAAGTTACGCACGGCTGTCTTAGAAGGACAAAAATATTCTAAAACCGTTGATAACGACACCTACATTCATAAGCATCTCATATGAATATCCAAAGACACATGTGAATATTCCGTTACACATACATTCGCACACACGCACACATGCTCACTTACACCCACACGCATATTACAGACAGAACACTTATATCAAATAGTATTTTCAAATCAGTCAATATCATTATTTGCCTTTGTGTATGGGTATGTATGTGCACGCGCGTGTGTGTATTCAGACGTTAATCATACGTATGCTTCCATCGATTCCTGTTGTATCCAGCTATCCTGCTATCAATCTGAAAAATTAGGGTATACTATATGCCACCTATGATCATTGTCTACTCTTCCGGTCGTAATATATCCAGGTCTATCCAGACTTTAAGAATATACGTGATGCGTGAATTGAACAACTTACACTTAAGACTGATGCGTAGTATCTAATATATCTCTTACCATTTAGAATCGCAGGTTTTGAAAAGACTTCGCGACTGCTAGAGACTTCTTCATTGTATTGTTGAGATCTCTGAGATTCGACATTCTATTGCTCAACATCAATGACTAAATATATTACTGTAGTAATATTAAAGTGAGCAGAACTGCATGAATCATCTTGCAATCGAAGGTCACACAATATTTGATCTTTAAATAGTGCATCTAGGTCAACAACTCGTTAATAACACCCATTCAGCGTCAAAATAGTATGGTGCAATATCAGCTGTGTATGCTTATTACAAGCATATGGGAGTGTCCAACTTTAAACACAGTACACTGCTCGTATTGAATATATGAATTGAATAATATAATATCCATACATACGAATAAATGTGTCCGTGTGTGTTTATATATATATATATACAGAATGCGTGGTGTGTGTGTGTGTTTGTACGGGCACATACATGTGTCTGTGACCGTGTTTGCGTGTGTATATATATATATATATATATATATATATATATATATATATATATATATATATATATATATATATATATATATATATATATATATATATATATATATATATATATATATATATATGTGTGTGTGTGTGTGTATGCATAATACACACGCATGCGCATACACATGCACACACGCACGCACACACACACACATATATGTATATGAGGACGAATATACATATGCATGTCTATCTGTATGTATAAATGCATGTATACATCTCTGTGTATATTCACTGAAACAGATTCACTATACGGCATGGTTGCATGTTAGCTATAATATGGGTGTGTCTTCACTAGACACCCATTTGTACCCTCATATTGAAAACTAGATACTGTAGTTAAACCGCATGTTGTTTTCATTCTGTGAGAAGAAAAAGAGTTCGACTAACATGTTTTAGCATTTTCTCCCGCGCCACCATGATCGGTTACACTTTTTTTTTCGGAACACAGTATAGCATGAACGAACTATGACAAAAAATAATCTGCACTGCTGTAATTCGTATAATATTATAGCAAGCTCTGGTTTGCATTAATTTACTGACAGAAGCATTTTTGGATTCACAGGATTGAAGTTGAATTTACAAAAGAGTTTCCTTAGCAAAAACACATTTCTTTTATAGCACAGAAACTATTGTGAATATTGTGACACTTTCCGTCAACTAACGATATGCTTATTTGCTATTTAGCACTATGCATCTTATACACCATACTGCCTCGAGACGAATACTGCAGTTGCCTGGCTTTATGCAGCATGTCTACGTTATGTAGGATACACACACACACATATGTATGTCTACGTCATGTAGATATGCACATATATATATATATCTGTTCTGTAGTTTATACACACACACATATGTGTGTACGTGTGTACGTGTGCGTGTTTGTGTACGTGTTTGTGTTTGTGTGTGTTTGTGTGTGTGTGTGTGTGTGTGTGTATGAATCTGAAATACGAAATAAGTTCTCTGAAATCAATACACAAGTGTAACACTTCATCATCTCTTGTAAGTTTAATGAATACATTCACTATGCTTAATACCGGAGTAAACGCCTTCATTGTTTTGTTCGGTATTAAGCACATTGCATATAAATTAGATCTTAATTCGAAAGTGTAGTGGTATTTCAGCCTTTTAAGGATTCCAATAAATCACTTTCGGTCAATTTCTTCAATCTCAAAAGGAAAAACATCTTGAAGAATGCTCTCCTTGTTAGAAAATAAATGATATCGACATGAGCTGCACATTAAGGGTGAACCAAAGGTTGGCCAAACACAGCATCAACTGAACAAGGGTAGGTTTTATTGTTCGCTTGCTACTAAATCTTGCGTTTTTACTGAGGTTAACATATTCTTTTGGCTCGATCAGATTAAATATCTCAAAGGCTTACATTGATATGCCTTTGATAATATTCGAACTGCCGAACTATTATAGACTCTGTTTACACATTTCCTTTTGTTACTTGTTTATTCTCCAACTCATTAAAAACGCTATTGAACTGGCGTGCGGTATCTTCCGAATCTCTTTAGATTACAGCAGAACCGTTTCTGTTATTGTATCTAGCTTGATGTAATGAATCGAGTCTCAAATAACAATCAATTCATGATCCAGATTAATTAATTATGCTCTGTAGTTAACCAAAAATATATTTGTGGAATAATATGGAAATTTCGTCGAAAACTACTTTTTCTCTCTCTTTAATACACACACACACAGACACAGACACACACAGACACACATAATTGATTTAGACTTCATATAATGTGCAATTTAGAAAGCAGCTTAATTACTCAAATTTCCTTGTTTCACTTCTTAGGCAAGTCTCTATTGGCAAGTGTATTATTTAGTGGATCTAATGTTTTCATAATTTAGTAGCTTTCATAACATTTGATCACTGACGCTTTATTTGTCTAGTTCTCTCCTGCTGCAGAATATCATTTATTTGAGTCAGTGGAGTATAAACGAATACATATATTGTTCATTTCCATATAAATACCATGTTATATAATATTCTATGGACAGCAATGTTAATTTCTTTTCTTAGTAAATTTGTCAGGTGAAACAACATTTTCATTGTACCTTTCTGGTTAAAAAGGATATTTCTGAAAACTGCTTTATTACAGCCTTCATTATCCGACAAGGCTTTTGAGATAACAATTGTTCTTATATTTTGAGAGACAATAATTTTCCGTTTGATTATGTTCTGAGTTAGCTTCAGGTCAGACATGCCTGAGCAGGTTTATCATCAAAGTCTAATCAGCCATGATGATTTCATGTTTTTTTTTTTTTTTTTTAATTTTTTTTAAATATATGTTCCTGATTAAGCTGGCAAAGTGGGATTTAGGAGAGAGAGCAGTCTGTAATTTCTAGCAAATTTAGCGATCATGAAGAGGTTCTCTACTTGGCAAATTTATTGGTTGCTTAAGTATGAATGCGAAGCGAAATTATTTTTATTTCTTTTGTGTTTTAGAAATTTCTTAGCCTTATTTATATCACCACCTTACTTTGGATAGTATTCGTCACTCGCTTTTTACAAGTACTAGTATATTCAATTCTACCGATATTATGTAAAAATCAATTTTGGTGAGGAAAAGGAAACTCTGGATAGCAAACCGGATTCGTAATATTATAACTATCAATAATACAAATGCTAATTTTGAATACGCTTTGAGCGAGGTTTATTTGCGACAGCAGCCAAAATAAACCAAAATTGCATGGAAGTGCGGTAAATTTTTTTCTTTATTACATTATATAACACTGGGACAGGGAAAATAGCATCTACTGGTTGTAATATATTAAATAAAATGAAAAAGAAAAATCGATTCTTAACCAAAGGTAATATTTAAAGGAATTTGGTAATCTTTGCGGATGTATATTCACTCGCTACCATTTGTTGCTTTTTTTCTTCTCTATTTCTAAACTATATTTCTTGCATTCTAGTCAAATAGACCTCTAGATTAAAGCAAGAAAACCTACATAAACCCAATATATACGTAAAAGTATTTCTCTAGCCATTTTTACTTTTTCATCTTTTGCTTTCCGTGACTTCATTTCGTCTTCCTTGCTCATTGCTGTCTTATTAACAAAGATAAAAAAACGAGTAAAGATTTCAAACACACACCAAATGTATCTTCTATCAATGAATCTCCATTGCTCCATTGTGATTGTTTCTTTTCTGATGTTTTTTTGTTTTTGTTTTTGTGTTTACGCTTCTTGTTAGACTGATTGGAATTCCATTGATGTTTGTAGCATTCATGAAAAGGGTACCGCAGTTAGCTAACTCCAATGCGAGTACTGCAGTTAGCTAACTGAAATAATGTTACGTTCCGTCCTGTGCACAACTATAAGTTACCGGATTTATGCATAAATCTCAGAGTTGTAAGTTTTATATGCTCTCATCGCTAAATGTATATAGGACAGTTTACAATATAAATATCAAAGCATTCTAGGGAAATCATGGTGTTGTAACGTTCAGAAGATTCTGAATATATACAGTATATTTTGTGCAAGTATTTATCAGGCTTTATGAAAAGTCGTCAGCAAATGTCTGCTAGACTGTTAATATAAGCATGTATATATATATATATAT
>NC_068982.1:19258900-19262764 GCF_001194135.2 Octopus bimaculoides
CCTAGGGAGCATGAGTTTGTTCATGGATGAACACAACACATGTTCCAGTGTTTTCAGTCTAAGATTTCACAAAGACACTGGGTTGTAAAATACTGATAAATGCACGTATAAGAATATGTTTAAGACAGTTGGAATCCTCTTTGTGAGGCATTTGCAGCCTCCTCTCCTATCTACTGTGGAGGCGCAATGGCCCAGTGGTTAGGGCAGCGGACTCGCGGTCATATGATCGCGGTTTCGATTCCCAGACTGGGCGTTGTGAGTGTTTATTGAGTGAAAACACCTAAAAGCTCCACGAGGCTCCGGCGGAGGATGGTGGCGAACCCTGCTGTACTCTTTCACCACAACTTTCTCTCGCTCTTTGTTCCTGTTTATGTTGTACCTATATTTCAAAGGGCCAGCCTTGTCACACTGTGTCACGCTGAATATCCCCGAGAACTACGTTAAGGGTACATGTGTGTGTAGAGTGCTCAGCCACTTGCACGTTAATTTCACGAGCAGGCTGTTCCGTTGATCAGATCAACTGGAACCCTCGACGTCGTAAGCGACGGAGTGCCAACAATAACAACTCCTATCTACTAAACCTAAACAGTCCCACCTTACATCTAAAACTCCCTTCAGATCCCCCACTAACACTAGATCAGGACGTTCCTATGAAAGTTTCCAGAGTCCTGCCACTGTTGGGGCATAGACGGCAACTAGCCTGAAAATGTAATAATAATAATAATAATAATAATAATAATTTCTACTAAAGGCACCAGGCCTGAAATTTGATGGAAAGGAGACCCCAGTGTTTCATTGCTACTTAATTCATCGACCACAAAAGCATGAGAAGCCAAATCGGCCTCGGCGGATTTTGAACTCAGAACGTGGCGACAGGCAAAATAACGCTAATCATTTCGTAGCACGTGCTGACTATTCCGCCAGTTCGCCACCTTTCTAATAATGATAAAAATAATAATAATAGTAATAATAATAATAATAATATACAGAGAATGAAAATATATCATTCAGTGTAAGCACATGCACTTATCTCCTGTCTTCCACTGGTCATTAATTCAAACTCTGTGAGCCATTCAGCTTTTTCCTTCATGATTCAATGCATCTAAATGTGTTTATACATTACAACGCTAATAAAGCGGTTGGTTCCTAACCGTTCGTCTGTCTGTATATGCATATTCTATTTGCAATATAATCTGACACTAGATAGCTGGCGCCAGATTATTTTCCAAACCATACGTGAAGTTTCAAATGATATTACTTACTTTTCGTGCAAATATACGGACTGTTCAGAATGTTGTTGTATGTACTATTGGATAGAGTTAATCGCTTTGTCGTATTGAAGCATACACGATGATTTGATTAAAGTTGTCATAATATGGAGCATAATCTCTTTCTGTTTATCGTTTCTGTATTAGTACATACTTTTAAGATTATATAAAATAAATATTTCGAAACCCGGCAGTAAAGTGAGTTCCATTTCAGAACCTTTGATTTATTTATTTATTTATTCATTCATTCAGAAATCATTGAGTTTCAAAATGGCTTCAGATTGCTGACCATTTTATGACTTCATTTATTAATTATATTTCATCGTGATATATTTATATAATATCATTTATTTATTTGATTAACGTATTGACTAACATAATCGTTGGAGTACTATTTCTGTTTCATCTTGGTGGCAACGAGTGATAACGGTTTACGTTCGACTGTTGATGAATTATTCTTCTGGTGTATTAACTGTTACTGAGTTTGCAAATTCAAAAAAAGAATTGATAACACCCATGGTGTGTCATTATACAGGGTGAAGTGTATTTATATTTATGTTGCTGTGGAAGCTATTTTCAATACCGTATAGTGTCTAACGTAACCGTAGATGTCAGCGTTTTACTTGACAGTGCTTTACTTGACAGCATTGTATTTAATTATGGTTATTGAAATAAAACATGTAGTAGTAGTAGTAGTAGTCGTTGTAACAACAACAACAAAAAGAACGACGACGACAACAACAATAATAATAGTAATAACAACAACAACAACAACAATAATAATAATAATAAATGCCCGGGTGCAATACCAGGCGGTGGCTCTCATGGCTTCTGGTCTTAATTAATTGGAAGTGTTATCATGTACATTGTTTTGTCTCGGTATAAAAGATAGGCTACAGCAAATATTCTGCTTAATACCACAGATTTGCTTGTCAGTTGTTTAACCTTAACCAGTTGAGCATGTCCCTTGGTGGCTGACGATATATGCATCGCTGATCATGAGCAGAAGTAGTCGGGGAACATCATAGACATGTGTTGAGAGGAATGTTGGGGGGTTTGGAAACATGGGTGTTTTGTTCAACATCCTTAAACAAACCTTATTCAGGGACCTTTTGAGCGGGATGGGCTACTCGACCTGAAGTAAATTCTTACTGGGCCCCACCTGCGAGGTCATGCGCTGTTTATTTTGATATGAGATCACCACGTCGCGCACATATGATTGTGATGCATGTGCCTGGCTTTACCCTTATCAGATGGGTAGTCATGATGGGTATAATGGGCTTCATATATTTTACTCCAGTGTCACTTTGATGGGATGCACTGCTCTCTCACTCAATAATAATAATAATAATAATAATAATAATAAAGTAGATTGACAAAATTATTTTTTGAACCATTTGAAGACACACGAGATGTCGAAATATCGTTCACTGGATGACAATGGCACTCTTCTTTTAATAATAATAATAATCATAATAATAATAATAAGAGCGGTAATAATAATAACATTCTCGTCTCTGGATTTCTTGTGCTAACACCAAACGAATACAAAATTCGCCACGGTAGGGTAGGACAGTACTTGCACTGGAAAATATTTAGACACTACAAAATCACTACCTCTGCTTACTGGTATGAACATCATCCTGAGACAGTCGTTGAAGGTAAAAAATGTCACTATCCCCTGCGATTTTCCAGTCAACACCGACAGAATGATCGAAGCTAATCGACCAGATATAATTATTAAAGTCTGGGAAGAAAATACCGATAAAAATATATCTGCCAAGGAATTTGATAAACTAAGTAAATATAATGACCTGGAAATTGAAATGGGTGACCTACGTATGATAAAAAAGGGATATCAGAAACACTTAGATAAGATCCCAGGAGAACCATGTCTAAGAGAAATCCAAAAGATTGTAGTAGCAAGTACTGCCCCCATCCTTAGAAAAAGCCTATCCATTTAAATGTCTGTGTTGTATTACATGAATATATTTTGCTACCTCTCCTTACCGAGATTTCATTCATACTGTAACATCACTTATCCTTAACCCGCCCCAGGACGCTGAATGTGTTTAAACAATTGACTGTAGCAGACATGCAGACTACAAGTAAAAAATAATAATAATAATTATATCACGTCATAGGCGTAGGAGTGGATGTGTTAAGTAGCTTGCTTACTGACCACATGGTTCGGGATTCAGTCCCAATTCGTTGCACCTTGGGCAAATGTCTTCTACTATAGCCTAGGGCTGACCAAAGCTTTGTGAATGGATTTGATAGAGGGAAACTGAAAGAGGCTCGTCGTATATATGTATATATATCTCTATGTGTGTGTGTATGTGTTTGTGTGTCTGTGTTTGTCCCCGCAACATCGCTTGACAACCGATGCTGGTGTGTTTATATCCCCGTAACTTAGCGGTTCGGCTTAGACACTGATAGAATAAGTACCGGGCTTACAAAGAATAAGTCCTGGGGTCGATTTGCTCGACTAAAGGCGGTGCTTCAGCATGGCCACAGTCAAATGGCTGAAACAAGTAAAAGAGTAACAGAGTAAAGCATAATAATAGTAATAATAATAATAATAATAATAATAATA
>NC_068982.1:19262774-19271978 GCF_001194135.2 Octopus bimaculoides
AATAATAATAATAATAATAATAATAATAAATAAAATGAGATTATATGATTCATGATTGGAATAGCAGGTTTTTCCTAGTTTCCAATGACATAGCGTTTAATTATATAAAGTAATATGTAGGCGATTATATTAAGAATAACTGTCAATATTTTATGTACCTTTATTATAATAATTACGTAGCCATTTCAATCCGTCCTGCTTTGGCAGTTGGCCAAGTATATTTCAGTTATAAAGCAGCACAATCAAAGCATAACGATAACAAAGTGAATATGTACAAATTTTTGATTCCAACTAGTATGATTTAGAGACACTTTGCAGTTAGTGTAATCTATATCGTTCATCTAGACGTGTTCGAATCACGTCAATTGCTTTATTTCTCTTTCCTGCACTAAATCGGTGATTTTAACTACTATATAGATTTCGAATTTTGGCACAAGGAAGATGAGGTTAGTCGATTACATCGAACCCCTCATCAGAATCTAAAAAATTCCGCGGAGCCCTTTGCCCAGTGTGCTAATGATTCTAACAGCTCACCGCCTTACTGTGAATGTATAAATAATATTACTTATATGTATAAGTCAGGACGAAAAATGAATATTGTTAATTTATGATCAGTAAAAATTATTTATTTACCCCTGTTTCTAATGCCATTGCAATGATATTAGAAACAGAGACACTTGTAACTAATAATGTAGGACTAGTTTTGAAAGCTTGGTATTTATTCTAGCGGACTTCCTTGTCGAACCGCTAAGTTACGGTGGCGTATACACACTAACAGCGGTTGTCAAACGGTGGTATAGTACAAAGGCGCAATGGCGCACAAACACACACACGCACACACACATATATAACTTGTTTCTTTCTGTTTACCTTGACAAAATCCAATCACAAGTCTTTGGTCGGATCGGAATTACAATAAAACTCACATGCCCATATTGCCACGCAGTGGGATTGAACCCGGAGCAATGTAGTTGGGTATGAAACTTCTTAAAACACAGACTCACACACACACACACACACACACACACACACACACACACATATATATATATATATATATATAATATACACTTGCAAATATATATCATGTGTGTGTTTCTGTGTAAAATATTTGCCTAACTTCGCACTTAGCTTCATTTACTGAGATGTTCTATAAACAGTAGCTTGGATGCTGGTCTATTCCCCTCCTTACTTTTGTTGTTTTGTAAATTTCCTTCTCGTGATTAATATATATATATATCTTATTAAATTCTCAGTATTGTTCACAGCACAGTTATTTAGCAAATAAAGAAATTGAAACGAATTTCTAGGAATAGTTGCCTTTCTTATCTAGTGTATAAGCATAGACTTTGTAAATAGGACAAAATTCTGAAAGATATTTCATACGGAATCTCTGTAAACGTTCGTCTATAGTGTTTATATTTTTTTAATATATTTTTAGTTACACAACTTCCACACAGTTAATCATTCTAAGTATATGTACTCGTGTCAGTGCTTTTTGTTATCTGTTACTCAAAGGAAGAAAACGCCGTCTCGCATGACTTCTAAGTCAAGTCAGAGTAAGATAGAATATAACAAATAACAAAAAATATAAAGATCCCCACTAGGTTGCCCTAAACGGAATTAGTATTACATCAAGACATCTAGTTAGGCACTGACAGGAGACTTGTTCGAAATTCTTGTAACAGAGTGCAGTCAGATCTAAAGATACATAACGGTCTGCTGGTGCCGTTAAGCCAGCTGAAAGACGGGCGTGACTACAAACTTGTTAAGATAAAAAAAAAAAAAATATTTACACTCAAGTGTACTCTTCATTATTCAATTCCGGATCAGCTTGTGTTACCTGAGTCTTATTTACTTATTGAGAAATATTCTTCTATAAATAATCTCCAATATTCCATCCACACGTTCTTATATAGTAAGTTATTGCTGGGGATAGTGAATCGATTCTGTCTTATGACCCATGTTTATTACTAAGTCAGTTAGTATTTATGCATTTTCAGCTATTTCAACTATGCTAGTAATTATTAATATTCGGGAAATCTCCATTAGCACGCTGGGTAAAATGCATAACGTTATTCTTTTCTACTCTAGGTATAAGGCCCGAAATTTTGGGGGCGGGGCGCCAGTCGATTACATTGACTCCAGTAAGCATCTAGTACTTAATTTATCGACCTCGAAAGGAGGAAAAGCAAAGTTGACCTCGGCGGAATTTGAACTCAGAACGTAAAGACAGACGAAATACCGCTAAGTATTTTGCCTGGCGTGCTTAGCGGTATTTCTTCCGACTTTAAGTTCTGAGTTCAAATTCCTCTGAGGTCGACTTTGCCTTTCATCATTTCAGGGTAGATAAAATAAATACCAGTTGGACACTGGAGTCACTGTAATCGACTTATCCCCTGCCCAGAATTGCTAGTGTTGTGCCAAAATTTGAAACCAAAGTTTGCGAAGTCTTTGTTAGCGTCCTTCTTTACGTTCAGAGTTCAAATTCTGCCAATTTCGACTTTGCCTTTCATACTTTCGGGGTACGTAATATATGTGCCAGCTGAATACTGGTATCGATATAATCGACTTCCTACTCAACCCCCAGCATGTGCTAAAAATTTAATGTAATATCCCGTAAATCTAGGGCGGTGAGCTGGAAGAATCGTTGGCTTGCCCTCGTAAAACACTTAGCGGCATTTCGTCCATCTTCGTACTTTGAGTTAAAATCTGCCGAAGTCGACTTTGCTTTTCATCGTCCGAACTAGTTAAAATAAATAGCAGTTGAATACTGGATTCGTTGTAACTGACCTATCCCTACCCCGAAATTGCTGGCCTTGTGGCAAAAATTGAAACCAGTATTTGGGAAATCACAGAAGAATACATTTATCTAAAACCACATGTTTACAGAGATTTTGTGCTTTTTCATTAACTTATTTAGACATACGTTAATGCAAGGTAGGTCAAGAATTGTTATAAGCTATTGCCTATAGCATATCTATACCCACCGAATTGTAAGACACTAAGACTCTGTTTCTATTATTCGTATGTATAAGGAAAACGAACATGTACATCGTTACTACATATATATATATATATATATATATATATATATATATATATATATATACTTAAGCAACTGCGTACTAGATATCGTCTGCAAGTAACGCCGGTCAGATACTAACTGATGACTAATTGGTGGGTAATATTACATACTATACATGATTAGGAAAGACTATAGGAACATATAAAATTAACGAGAATCACACGCATAAACATACACCCATGTGTATTTATAGAAGAAAAGAAGTACATTACATGCACGCACACATTTGTATTTATGTCCGCCTTTTTGTCTTTTTCGCCCTCCTTTTCTCTTTGTGTATGTATGTATGTATATATGTATGTATATATGTTGTGGACTCATTACAGCCCCTCCTTGATAAAACAGACAAAGAAAAATAATCTCAATCTCTTTATACTGTTTGGAAACGCTAAACTGAAATGTTATATATTAAAAAATATCTAATCTCAAAGAGAAGCAGTTGGCCTCACATCGCAACTTTATTGTAATTTAGTCAAGAGAATACTGAAGCAATTACTGCCATCATTTAACATCTTGGCTAGCTTCAGTAACATTAACTAAAAAGGAAACAGTTCCTAATTCTATCTCGTTAACCTTCAAATTATACTTTTTAATATGTTTTCTTCCTCTCTTGCTTTTCAGGAAAATACATGTAGATATATTTTTTAAACTTGAACCAGATGTTATCAATCTTGATACTGTTGTGTAATACGCATTTTTCATATGACCTTCTAGGGAAACCTAATCTCGTCTCTGTAACCGAAGTTCTATTTGTTTATTTCCTCAAGTCAACTCTGGTCGAGCATGCTAGTAATAAATCTGTTCAGGTTATGACCATCCCTAGCAATAGATTACCTCGGATTACACTAGTCAATATATCGGATTATTCTGAGTATTTAAATGATATTTCTAACAACTATAGCAACCACATAAAAATTTACTTGTTTGGCTTTTCATTTTCCTTTCCATTTAACTTCTCTCGACCCATTAACTTAGCCAAAACCGAATCATGTCTCTGTCGAATTATGTATGAGGTTCAATAACCATTTTCGATCGGCTGGTTATTCAATTCACTTAGTGTTTAAGAATTGGTTGCAGAACTTATAGGGAACTACATGGCAACTCTTTCGAAGTTCTAACAATTTGACAATCCACTATTTCAAACTGGAACTTATTTACCGATCATGAAATAAATAAATAAGAAAATGAAAAAGAAAAGATGAATCCATATAGAAACACAGAAAACTGGAACAGCCACTTTACCGAAGTGCAATATATGTCTATATTTACTAAAGTATCAGTGTAAGGATTACACTTGAATAGCAAATAAAACTCAATGGCTACCGTCGAACTCGAATGTACAGTAAGCATGAGTATTTATTTAAATATGTATAGATAAAAATATACATACATACTACAGGATGTCCACAAAGTCTGGGTACATGGGGATTAACACATACTTTAAGAAATTATTATTTCGTATATTTAATTGTTTATGTTTTGATTGTATTTACTCCATGCACCCAGACCTTGTTGACACCCTGTATATATATATATATATATATATATATATATATATATATATATATATATATATATATATACATACACACACAAGTGCATATATATATTTATACACACACACAAACATACACACGTATATACATATATATGATATACATATATATTGGTATACGTATCTTTTTTTTTTTTACTTGTTTCAGTCATTTCACTGCGGCCATGGTGGTGAATCATCTTGAAGAATTCTTAGTCGTGCATAGGACTTATTCTATCGGTTGCTTTTGTCGAGCCGCTATGTTAAAGGGACATAAACACAGCACCACCGGTTGTGAAGATGTGGTTGTGGGACAAACACAGACAAAGACAAGCAGACATACATATATACATACATATACACATACACACGAGAGGCTTCTTTCAGTTTTCGTCTACCAAATTCACTCTCAAGGCTTTCGTTAGACATAAACTATAGTAGAAGACACTTGCCCGAGGTGCCACGCAGTGGAACTGAACTTGCAGCCATGTGGTTGGGAAGCTAGCTTCTTATTACACAGCCGTGCTTTTGTCTGTGTATGTATTTATTGTTAATTACCTATAATCTAAGTCACTCCAGCCGTTATTTTAACGTCTATCTCTCAGACTCTGTAGAACTGCATTATCCTATATGCCTTTGGGATTTTTTTTTTTGATATGGCGAATGTAATATGAGTAGAAGAATAAAGTGTTACATCTTTGTTGGTTCGTACAACTGTATTGCTGCTTCTCCTAGCATTTTTGTTCAACCGAAGATTGGCACTCATAATGCAGACTGTGTGGGAAATGTTTTCTAATCGTAACCATCCCGTCTCTTTACCCAAATCTTTATTACATAGAATGTGTTACATTTCCAAGAAGCTAGTTCGTAATACGAAATATATGAGCTTGATTTTGCAAACATATCCGATGGCCATGTTAGTTCTTTCGGTTGGCTTGTATATTTGTATTTTATTTCAACATGTGTGTACTAGTAGACAGCATGTACACTGATAGTAGGAGATAGATGAACATCTGATATGACCCAAATGGATTGAATTCTATGAAAGAGAGGAAGTCATAAATATCAGCTTTACTCTGCCAAAGCGGCGATGAGCAGAAAGTGCAAACAACATTCATTCTGCTACTTGTAAACAATACGCTAGACTAGAGCAAATTTCGATTACTCTACCGTAATAATGCCGGTGCCGACACATTTTAGAGACTCCCTTTCTCTCAGTTTTTTGTTATTATCTTTTGTTAACCAACCTTTACTTTGTTTATCATTTTACTGGCTCCAGTCATTGTACTAACGCCACGCTGATGTACCGCGTTCGAGAGATTTCGTTGATGATATCATCACCAGGACCAGGGGCGGACCCAGCGGGTTTGAAGGGCACATGCCCCTCTCAAAAACAGAAGTACGCCTTTCCAAATAATGTTATTACGCCCGTTTCTCTTGGAATTGTATTCCCTTCTGACCTTGCGCCCTCCCTTCGAAAAATTCCTTGGTCTGCGCCCGAGTACGCTGCCACACCAACTCCGGAATGTCTCTCTCGTACTATCTTTTACCCAACCTTTCACATGTAAAATCTTAAATTGTACATTAACGATCGGCCTTGGAAGGCTTTCACAGCTGATGAGAAGTACCCATTCATGCTGAATCAGCAAATAAATGAAATTCGGTTTATTGACACATTCACTCATTCACTTATTTTTTTATTATTAATTGATTTCTACACACACACACACACACACACACACACAAGACCTACCTTCAAGTAACGTGACGTGCAGGGAATTTGAAAGATAAACATTCTTTATAATGCAAAGTTGTCTATACATTTGTCGAGTGGATGAAAGTATTATTTCTATTTTTCCCTGTTACTGCTCACTTTCTTTCAAGAATCTCAATGTTGCTTGTGCCGTAGAGCCAGTTAAGCGGTTTCCGTGGTGTATAAGTGGTCGTAAACACATCACCAATGCTGAAAGGAACCCCAGTCCGTCAAAGGAGTACTCTTTTACAGTTGAGTGGACTGGAGTAACGTGAAACGAAGTGTTTTGTCCAAGATCACAACACTCACACCGGTCCTAGAATAGAACGCATAATCTTGCAGTTGTTTACTAGGCCTCATGCCTTTGCATCACACACAGAGACGATTCGCATTCTCGGCGAATCTCTATGCGGTGGCTTTACCTGCTAGAAATAGTGGTCAAATCTCTGTCAAATTTCCAAGAAATGACATAACGTGGATAGTGTGAGCAAAAGGTAGGAATGTTAAAGTTGGAACGCCTTCGATCCTAATTCTGCTGGAGATGGGAAGGACTGGCAACCACACCTACTACGATTATATCGACCCCATCAACGACTTTACGCTTTAGAGTCTATATACAAGATATTTGATAAAGAAATTGTTATAGGGAAATTGCTAGTATAATAAAATGAAATGTTTAACTAAGAATCTTTCTACTAAAGGAACAAGGCCTGAAATTTGTGGGGAAGGTACTAGTCGATTACATCTACCCCGGTGTTTCACTGGTACCAAATTTATCGACCACGAAAGGTTGAAAAGCTAAGTCGACCTCGGTAGAATTTGAACTCAGAATGTAGCGACGAGCGAAATACCGATAAGCATTTCGTCTACCGTGCTAACGATTCTGCCACTTCACCACCTTATGTTTATCAAAGAATAACGAACGTAATAGAGGGGTTAAAATATCTAGTTTCCCTACTTGAATTGACAGTGTTTTTTGTTTCTTTCAGATTTGTTTTTTTTTTTGTTGTTGTTTTGTTTCCAAGTCATGAAATAGCAAAATGCTTGTTACTAACTTTATCCATAACTCTTTTCATATCTCATTCTGTACGTTACATGTTATATTAATTAGACTTTCTAATGTCCTGAAAGCAACTTACTGTCCAATCAGACAATTTGTAATGTATATTATGGCCTTTTGTAATTGAAATAATAGATTCACGCAAGGCTGAGGAGTTACAATATTTGATTTGCAATCATGTTGATCCAGGTTCGATCCCATTTCGCGGATCATTAGGAAATGACTTGTACCGTAATCTCGCGACAACCTTTCCAAGTGGAATGTTTAGAAATGACTGTCTTGAATATCGTCTGTCTGTACTAATCTGCTTAACACCACCATAATCACGACCAACACATGTAGGAACATTCGAAGTATAACTCGATGCTATTCCCTGTAACAGAAACCAACTTTCAGGTATTCCTAAATGATTCTTCTCACTAGATTCAGGTATCTTGAAAAAGGACATGTAAGATGAAAATTTTCCTCTGACTAAAATACGAAAAAAGCAAAAATATATTTTAAGGTACTGATATAGACAGACAAACAGTTTCTAGTCTATCAAAGCTACCAATATGATGGCAGGAAGAAAGACGCCAATTCAGATGTACGCACCCACTCAGATGTACACACACACATACACACACATACACACACACACACACCCACACTCATCAGGGGGGTGGGGGTGGAATATCCATTAATCATTAATATGTGGTAGTAACGAAGAAAACCGTATTACGCAAGTTCTTCATGTATGTCTTGCATTTCTTCTCGCACCTCCCACCTGTCCACTGCCGATATAACACCTCAAGATCATTCTCTTCCTTGATTAGTACGGCTCATAAATTACAGGATGATTAGATTCTTGCTTCTTGTTCATACTTTTATCAGGCCTGACCAGTTCTATTCCCGGACAAACTTATGGCAAATATTATCCACTCATTTCATATAATCATTTTTGTAGAACATATTCTTTATCTTTTAATTCTTTCAGTCATTACACTGCATGAATTTTAGTTGAATGTCTCAACTCCGGTAATATTTTTTTCTTGTAAGCTTGTTAGTTATTCTATCGTTTTCTCTTGCTGAACCGTTAAGTAAAATAAATATAAATATAAATTCACCAACGCCAGCTGTCAACTGGTGGTGGATGACAAATACATACACAAAAGACACACACAGATACATACGTACATACATACATACGTACATACATACATACACACACACACACACACACACACACACACACATATATATATATACACCCACACGCATACATATATGTAGGTCAGCAAAGTGAATGAGGACACTAGTCAGCACCGGTATTGCACGAAACAAATGTTAGCCACTCATAGCTTCTGGTTAGGAGTTATTTTCGGAGTTATTTCTAACAATACTGGTGATGCTTAGTGCTTCCAGTCACTTAGTGACGTATATATTTACGCCTTTCGGTTGTAAAATTGCGAACAAGCCGCTTTATATATATATATGACACCAAAGTGTACGTACGCCGCTATATGTTTTTATATATAAAAAATACAAAATGGGACAAGACAGTTAGGTGATACATCCAGAGAGATGATACAAACAAGGGACAACAGAACATCCAGATAGACGATACAAAGGAAATAAAGACGAGTCATACGGAGTTTTCTTTTCTCAGTCCAGTTCCAGATTTTTTTTTGCTATTTCGGCTGGTTATACTCCAGATAGATCCAATCTGGCCAGCCCCGAGGAAAAACTAAGCAAGAGAATTAGATCATAATATATATATACATATATAT
>NC_068982.1:19272730-19275215 GCF_001194135.2 Octopus bimaculoides
ATATATATATATATATATATAATATAAATAATAGAAAGGTCTTCTGTATCACCAAGAATATTAGTGATGCAAGTGATGTGTGTGTGCTTGTGCATGTTTGTGTGCGTGCGTGTGTGTATGTGTAATATCATATAATCGTTTTCCTTTTTTTTTTGTAGTTTTGACATATATAAATAAATATGTAAACAGAAAAAAACATATGAAGAAGTATATCGTGGGAACAATCTTTGCTCAGCGAACTTAGCTTATATTAATGCAATGATATATCCGTTTCAATAAGATCTAATAATATGTGTATGTTAGGCGCAAAATAGTTTCTTGTATATTTATTTTACAAAGGTATGGTTGAGAGGAAAGCATTTTACAGTGTGTATAAATGTAGGGACAGGGAGGATGACAAGCTGTGTTTTAGAATCTAGAAAAATACTCTTAGTGTCTCTAAGAGGCTAATATTGATAATAAACCAACTAACGTGTGTGATTTAATAATTTTTTTCGAGTTGAGAGCACATGGAAGAAAAAAGCTAATTCCTGTGAGAGTTTGCCGCTATTAGATTGCATTAATATAGGTCATATTATTTTAGTTCTAATAATAATAATAATAATAACGATTAAGCGATTCTCGCTGAAAATTATTATAAATATCAATAGATATAGGAATCTTATTATATTACAGACATTCCTGGTATATGTTGTGTATAACATGATATATATTTTATAGTTGCAAGTTATTCGTTCTGCCTCAAATCAGGAATGTAACAGTAGCAATGCGTTATTTGTATAGTTTTTAAATATATTTCAAGCACATATTTGCGATTTATTCATTAAATTCTATTCTTAACTTGTCAGGATATGAAATCAAGTTTATTTCCGCTTTACATATCCTAAAATAAATATTCCTTATTTTGTACAGATTATAATTTGTTTAGATAGTCCATTTCAATATCTTTTCTCTGAACATCTTTTTCTTATTAAGACAATGTATTCTTCACGTTTGTATACTTCTTTTCCTCTTTCATTCATAGTCTTTCTTTTTTTTTTTTACCTGTTTTTCTTTTTCCCAGCTTTGTTTCGTTTTGGCGTTTATCAATGATCTCTTAACAAGAATTTTTTAATATCATATCAATTACTCACTGACATGTGTTCCGTCCCACTAATTCTTATCTATTAAATCTGTAAGCGATACGTTCGTATGCGTTTACATCCTTCTTCGCTACAGTTCATGACATCCAACGTCTGATAATCCATGTATTTTGGTATATTCACATCATCCACACGAAAGATCCTAGAATGTAGGCACGCAAATCAATCTCACATTTATAATACCAGCTAATTTTCACTTAAGCTCAACCTACTTATATTTCAACACATTCTAATTCTAATATCGTGCTTCATGCCAATTAAGGTATTCTCTGAAGAGTTGCTAAGCTCGTTTAAACTGAACATTGCAGCTTAATTTTCCTTAAATCTTTGCCGTCTTGAAAGGAAATTTACATAATATAAATTCATATAATATGCCCACCAACGAAGTATTTGACTGTAGGCCTTCTTGATTGAAGCTAAACTGTACCTTAGCAACATAAATAACAACAACGATGTCTTTTACCCCCAATATTAATTCGTTTATGACAATACGGGAAGGGATTAATGCCAGTCGCTACAAAAGGAATAGTAGGGAAAATGTTTTTCTTTTGATAGAATGGACACAGTTATAGTTTTGGTGAGGACATGATTACTTAGGTAAGGAACTTACGAGCAGGGGAAGAAGGGATTGAGGGCTGGTAATATTTGTTAAGCAGTGTTATACAATGAGGAAAGAGACGGTCAGCATGATAGATACTGTTCGTAACTTTTGTTCTGGCTATTGTATCGCTGGCTGATTTTATTCGAGCAGGCTTATGATCAGTGGCGTTTCTTCTGTGGCCATACTGCCATTTCATATGTAACATCATACATGACCGCCGTATCAATTACTTTTGAGTGTGTAGAGTATGATTTGAGATAAATATGGCACCTATTACTGGCTACCTGATTGTCCACATAGAAGGAACTTCATCTACTCCAAGTGTGCATGTGTATATCTGTTTCGCAACTGCCTAATGTGAACAAATATTTGTCTATGTATATATGATGTGTACATGTACACGAGGGAATGTATGGTAACCGCACTATTTGAGATGTATTAGCGGCTCTATTCTAATGTAAAGAGCTTTGGTATCATGTTGAAATTTAGAAGTTTTCTGTGCTGAATTGCTTTCCAGCTCTGAAGGGAATTCAGTATTTTTAGGAAGCAGTTTTAAACACCTTTTGCATTTGATATCCCACGGAAGTATTTTTTGAGATTTTGAGATAAAACGGTTGAGAAAACTGAAAAAGTTATTCATGATTATGATACGGCATTAATAGTATAGAAAAAGCAAAAACAGAAAAGCAACTGCTTTTGCCTCTCTACTATTGCTGTGAATTTCAATCTACTCTGTTCATTG
>NC_068982.1:19275279-19276219 GCF_001194135.2 Octopus bimaculoides
TATATATATATATATATATATATATGCATACATATATGTATGTATATTTATGCATATAGATATATGTGTGTGCGTGCGTGTGTGTTGTATGTGTGGTGAAGGTGGTATATTCAATGAAAATGTCACTTTCATAAGGTAAAACTAAATGTGTTTATATCATGCGGTAATTGTTACAACTACGTAAATTAACCTCATATTGGACGAATATTTTCAGTGGTATTAAATCGATGTGAACAATACTTCCACAACTTCAACAGAAACAAAGTTAGAAGACAATAAATATCGACATATGTTTTACGTTAGTATTTATGTTATGAGAATTACTTTCGATTTCTCATAATCGTAAAATTTGAAGAGGAAAATTTATAGCAATTTCATTAACCATAGCAAATCTTAGCATTTATTGAAAAGTTGGTGCTCGTTTTAAAGTGGTTATGACCTTGAGAAGTTGTCTTCAAGATAAAGCAATATCTAGTTTGTATAAGCATATATATCATGGAGAAACAAGTTCACTAAGATTTGAGGCGTATAGTCACTCCAACAACATTAGCATCTTCTTCCCACCAAGATACTCTCCAGTCTCAAAAGTCTGACAATATAACCTATACCAGAATCTGGCCACCACCAAAACTTCGGCCATTTTTACACTATCTGGAAATGAACTGGCCTTGTTTTACAGAGAAGTAATGAGGAGAATGATAGTGATGGCTGTCATTCTGATAATAGTACCATTTTTGTTAGTGAAGGACTTTCGTTAGCCTAATTGGAATTAGTTATGAAAACGGATGCATTCGATATAAGCTGAAGGACAGTGTAAGATTTAGTTGTCAGAAAACGAAAATGAAGGGACAGAAAGAGTCAGTAAGTTTATTAGACACACACACACACACACACACACACACACACACACACACACACACACACACACACACACACACAC
>NC_068982.1:19276668-19282876 GCF_001194135.2 Octopus bimaculoides
GTGTGTGTGTGTGTGTGTGTGTGTGTGTGTGTGTGTGTGAATGTGTGTATTCTCCTTTTAATTATTATTTAGGACAGGAAATGTAATTGATATCGGAGACGATATTTTTTTTTCCTTTTACCCATTTCTGTCATCCCGATTCACTTTCATTACTCTGCAAGTAATATTCTACGATACTCTATAAGAATATTAGAAAGAAATAATATACTGGCAGCAGAGTACTGCAGAGAAATAGGTCGCTTATGGATAAAGAAATTAAAAAAAAAGTGAAGAATACTAACAAATCAATAGATAAATAGAAAGTAAAGCATGTATTTATTACGTTTGGCGGAAACAAGAGATTGTGAGATAAAATTGGTTTTTGTTTCACTGTATATCGAGGCAAATCCTGCAGGAAGGCAGAAGAAAGATAAAGCAAATCTTTTCTGAATGAAGTATAAATGTAATTGTATCAAGAAATGTCTCACGTAATTTAATATGTTAGGATAGAAAGTAGATCAAAACTTCGCGGGTATTGCAAGAAAAGATCAGTGCTGGATGTAATGGAATATTTTCGGTATTTCAGAAAATATTGGTGATTACGACGAATTCGATTTGCTAGCCTAACCCATTCGCATCGTATTTGTTTTTAATGTACTATGACAAAACCCTTGTCTGATACACATCCTTATATAGTCAAGTTCATGCATGCTAAATACATTATTAGTGTTCATATTAGATTTCTGTTTTGCAAGGATGAAAGACAAAAGTTAGATTGACCTCGCATTTCTCCGCTATTAAACGGAATATTTAAAAACAAAACCAGTCTACTTAACTGGAAATCTTTACTAACCTTGGCAAAAGACCACGAATGGTTTTGGAAGAATATTCTGGCAATGGTAAACATTATTTTATTTGTTTCTGACCAGTAGATATTTTACCAAACCAATATTTGATCAGATTCATAACGTGCTGAGACAGCACCAGGATATCCAACACGATATGAATACGAAATACATGGCCTTTAATTGGACAATATACTGATTATATAAATCTCATCCTGCTCTTATTCACACTGAAAGTATTGATTTTCAACTTAAGCTTAACAGCATATATTTTGGTGTAATCAATTATAACGAGCCCATATTTTTATTTTCACCCAAGGCGAAAAGATGAAAGACAAAATCGAACATTGTAGGGTTTGAAATCAGAACATAAATAGACAATTAAATATCGCGCGTTCTTTTGTAAGCAATTCCATCGAATCTGCTCATTCAAGCCTTTACATTATTTATAATCGACGCCCTTATCACCCCACTAATCTGCGCCCTTATGTGTTTGTATATATTGATCGGTTAGATTGCTTAAGGTCAAGGACTGGAAGATGCTACAATACCGTTCTAAAGTTACATGTAACTGATGCAATTTACTCTCGATATAGCTGAACAAAATAAATGCAGTGAATTATAGTTGTGTAGTGTAATGTTTGAATATGGCAATGGCATTACACAGTGAAATACCAACTGAAGGATTAAACCAGAATATTTAGGCAAAGTAAGAGGATAAGATACCCGTGTATGTTTTGATAAAATGAGGAAATGTCAAGAGTGAATGAAGATATGTCAAGAGTATTCAGGTCAAGAATAGATATACAGATATCACAAGTGGTGATATAAACAGGATTTCCACAGAAGTTGAAGACTAAGCATGTTAAAAAGAATTAAGCTCCTAATAATCCGAGCCTCTGATTTATGGTTATAAAGATTTTTCAGGAACTAAAAACATATGTATGTTCCATCCATAAACATTTAGAGACCTTGTGGATACTGATACATATATCAAGTGTTCTTTCTTCTAACCTTTATAATTTGTTATTTTACTTATCTCGACCCAGGGACATCTCTGAGAACACAGACCTATACTCAAATATACCGTAATCGTGACCATCCTATTTTTTGATACTATAAAATGACATTATTCATAAAGTATCATCGCACATTTAGCTATTTGCAACTCTAGGCGCGTGAGTCGAGAATGTGTTGTAACTTTTTCCTGCAACTTCATGTACTTATGAAACAGGCACCAAGGGCTAAGACACACAGATACTGACCCTAAAACCATGTGATTATGACGTGAACCTCCTCTTAAACACACAGCCATGCTTGCGCCTATATATGTAAATCTTTTATTTAATGACGCGGAGTAGATTATATTTTGGTCTTAACAAGGGTTTGAATGTAATACATGTTTTCGGAAATATCGGAAATTTGTGTTAACCTTTTGCCCTACGCATCACATGTGATACACAGAATACTTCCTTGAAACATATCTGATAAAAATGTCAATTATTTTTTAGACCCCTGAAAAATTTGAGTTATATGAAAGAAAAGCTTTATATTACCCGTATGGGATAATTAAAACTCTGCAAAGCAAATGAGACCATTGAGGACAAAAATACGAATTTGTTTTGGACAGGTAATGGACGATAACAAGAAAAAGAAACTAAATGTTACCAAAATTAATGATAGTTTCAATGATTGTATTGGTAACAATTATTTCGTTCATAGAAAAAATATGCTTCACATTGTTACGTTTATTAGAATGTCAACCAAAATCTCTTGGTGTATTTAATTCCGAACCGTTACATTTTCAGCATAAATTCTGTCGAGATTAAATTTACTAGTCCACAGTCAGCGAAAAATAATGTAACCTTAAAAGATTATAGGCAGCTATATTTGAATACCGCCTTTGTCGCTTGTAGCAAGAATAATTGTCTATCTTTTTAGTGATGTTCAATATATAAGCGAAGATAGAGTTTTAAATATTATCGACCACATTACGCCCGTGAGGATTCTGGACATAAAGTTAGCAATAAAAGACATGTTGTGTGAGCCACGTTATATAAATCCTATAACTGATGAGTTACGTTCTACGTGCTTCAATGTACATGGCGCTTGTATGAAGTAAACGATAAAGAAGTGGAGGGAAAAAGGACAGGGGAAGATGAGAAGACGTAGTCGAGGGACAAGAAGAAGAAATAATTATTTGAAATTTTGGCGGAAGGCCTGCAACTTTTAATGGGAGGCGGCAAGTTGGTTACATTCACCACTATGCTTGACTGATACATATTATATTGATCCCGAAAGAATAAATGCAAAGTCAACCTACGCGAAATTTGAACACAGGACGTAATGATTCAGAAGAAAAGCATTCAAAGAATTCTTTCTGATGACCTGGCGATTTTGCCATCTCAGCGCCTTAGAAGGAAAGATAATAACAATAATCATAGTTATACAGACATAAGCTATCGAGAAATTACTGCTGGGCTAAGTGACCGCAGCAAGGAAGGTACATATTATAGGTGAAGTGAACAGAAAAGGAAAAAAAGAAACAGAAAACAGTTTAAAACCAAAAGAGAGTCAAGCTTCTTAGATAAATAATGCACGATGGTACAGTCTTATGTAGCTGATGTGTACATATATGCACTTAAACCAGAATAAATAACTTGGTTAAGAAATTAAGAGGAACCTGTAACACCGGATTTTCTTTATCGATTCATTAAACATTTGGCATATACACAAATATGTTCAGTAGTCGTTTTGTTTTATTAGATCTGGCACAAATACGTAGATTGATACAGCGTACATATATAGTGAGGCCTGCAAACTTGCTTACATATACATCTTACTATTTTATATGTATATAAGGCGGATCGCGCATTTATTTTATTTCTAAGAATTCCATCGCGCGACTGAATTCGAGATCTGAAATTTTCACCAAATGCAAGAACATGGGCAAAGTTTGGGGGCGAACTGGCGGTTAGCACTCTTTCCGGATTGAGTAGCTCTCTCGTAGATTTTAGGCCACCTCCGTTGAATTATTCTACAACTAGTGTTATTTTGTTTTCTACTAGTTTTTGTTTCTTCTTTATCTTTTCTGTTTTATTCACTCTCATTTTCTGCATCAACGTTTTTCTCATTTCACTTCATTTTCATCTGATTTCTCACGTACCAGTATTCTGATTCTCAAATAGAACAGACCATGTACTCAGAGCTCGAGATTGGTTGGAGGCCCAAGCTGTGTTCTAAAACCCTGCTTAGACACGTGTCTTCACAGCATCAAAGTATTAGTAGCTTGTATCTATCTTTATGCTGTGCACACTAAAGGATGTGTGTGAGTGTGTGCATGCAAATATAATATATGTGTATGTGTATATATATTGTATGGGTGCATATATGCATGTATGTATGTATGCATGTGTAGAGGACTCTCCTGTCGTAAACAACAGATGAGATCTCCTCAACTTGGTACCGTAGATCTTGAGCTGAGAAACGGTTAGTATGTTTGACGCTTTTTATGATGCTGACTAGCTATTTTGAATAGGCTCATATTTTCTCCTGTGGAAGTGAGTCTTGCGTTGCCGCCTACTACAAATCCATAATCATCACAAAGGAAATCATTTGAATCAGGATCTTGCTGATGCCTCTGATTAAGATTCGCAGGAAGTTGATCGCGATGTTTCTACCCACTTAATTCAAACCGTTTTAAACTCCTGAAACACTTTCTTCTCCGTTCGTTTCGATTTTCAGTAAAGTCTTACCAAGAGTCATGTCCAACATTACAACACTTGAATTATCCTTAAAATTATCCTCGTAACATGAGACTTCCAGGATGCTTGCCGTTCCAAAGCTAATCATTGAACAGCTGTTTCGGGAGCCTATCAGCTTTCATCTGAACCAAGTTCCCTGCCCGTCTTAGCTGTATCTTCATTAACGAAAACTTCGATATCAGCAAGGCTGAGTTGTTGCAATATTTCACTATTTCTAACTTATCTTGCAATTTAATACTATAAATTCTGCGCAAGCATCGCATATGGAATGAGTGGAATTGGTTCATATGCTTGAATACTCTAAATATAAGTGTGTGTATGCGTCTGAGTTAGTGTGTGCATGTGGTGGGGTGATTGTCTGTGTGTATGCTTGTGAATGAGTATGTTTTGTGTATGTGCGTGTAAAATATGATACATGCTGAGATGTAAAGAGGCTGAATCTAAGTGCATGTTTTAACGTGCGGATGTGTGCACGCTTGCATGTCTCTTCGAGACCGTTTGTTTAACCATGAAATTTTATTTTTGCTATATTCATGCTGATAAGATTTGGCACTTTTGAAACCGCAGGAAATAAGAAATTAATGTAGTGTACATATATGTTTAATTGTAAGCAGGGACGTGTGTACGTATATCTGACAACTCATTCATTAAAAATATACAGCTTGGAGGTATATCATAAGTGATAATTAACAGTGAAGTGAATTAAGTTTGGCGCTTTCGCTCTACATAAAACTTACATCATAAATAAAAAGCATACATGATAAAAATATATAAGTTTCATCTTTAATAATCTCATTTGTGCATCATATATTCTTTTCTGTTAGATCCTTATTGTCATGAAAGGGTATACGTTCCGAATTCTCACTCATTTTCCTTTGTAAATAAGTGGTTTTAAGGCAGTAAATAAAAAGTAAACGTAAAATGAAAATCGGTGTGTGCAGCTATAATTTTGTACAATCAGAGGCATTCAGAAGATTTCAAATAAGAGCCAACCTCAGGAAATGTCAGTCAAACAAATCTATAAAAAATGTTAAATACATACGTGAATAATATTCGATCAAGTACAATGTGATTAGTGAAGTAAAAAAAAAAAAAAAAAGGAGCCAAAACTGAAGATAAAGAAACTGGAAGCTTATCCATTTTTAGAGTTCTTTTAGTAAATTGATAATGGAGATAACACACATAAGTGAATGCGAGAGTGGATAGGTGTCTATGTACAATAGCTAGGGCAGCCATTTCAAATTGTGTGTGTTTGGCAATTATTTCTATTCATATTTGCATTAGGGTGTTTCAATTTAAGTAATGAAAGTAAAGCTTTCATTCAATATCTGTGTACTTATCTATCTATCTATCTATCTATGTAGCTAGCTATATGTCTGTCTGTTTCGCTCAGTGTGTATATATATACACAGAAGCACACGCAGGTATATACATACATACATACATACATACATACATACATATATATATATCTATAGCTGTATCCATGGGCAATTGTCTTCTACTATAGCTTCGGGTCGACCAAAGCCTTGTGAGTGGATTTGGTAGACGGAAACTGAAAGAAGCCCGTCGTATATATTTGTATACATACATACATACATACATAAATACATATATATA
>NC_068982.1:19283809-19284344 GCF_001194135.2 Octopus bimaculoides
TATATATATATATATATATATATATATATATATAGAGAGAGAGAGAGAGAGAGAGAGAGAGAGATCAAATTTAGAAGCCTACATATTTTAAATATATTTCAATATTAATAATCTTTATTTTTTCTCCGTTTTAACTTCTATCCCTCTCGAAACCTTTGAATTTCTTACCATCTTGATGCTCCATTTTCTCTTTCCTCCCTTTCTTCTACTCTTTATTTCTTATTGTTTCCTTTCGCTTCAACGTTTCTGCGGTTATTGGCTGCTTGATTCATATTTTTTTTTTTACCACTGAATTCCAACACACGTGTTGGCGTTAAATTCCTACAGTGCTACATGCATAAATAAAATTTATACACACATTCATAAATGCAAAGATTCATCTGTTTTATGTACATACGTACGTTCAGTTGTTAGCTATGATCCAATGTATTTGTGTATATTTTTATGTAAATATATCGTTGTATCTGAAAGATTCTTATTTTAAACCGAATGAAGACATTATGATGGTTTACATTATACAAATATATATATGTAT
>NC_068982.1:19284444-19289813 GCF_001194135.2 Octopus bimaculoides
TATATACGTATATATCTCCAAGTGTGTGCGTGCGTGCGTGCGTGCGTGCGTGCGTGTATGTATGCATGCGTGTGTACATTCTTCGCATTTAGCTTCGCACATACATGAATAAAAAAAATATTCTCATCTGGCCGGTCTGCTAATATTCCTAAAGTTTGCAGTCTGTTTCTTTGAATAAGTGAACTAGATACAGTGTTCTGACTAACACACACATCACACAAACACACACACACACACACACACGTGTGTGCACACACATACAGACACAGACACACTCACACACACACAAGCCACACACCCTTACACATATACAATTACGATTAGATACAATTTTCTGACTAACACACGAACCGTGCAAACACACACATACAATTACGATTTAACCTTCAAGTGCCTCAAGGCGGTAGAGGAGGAACATGTGTGTAAATAACCTTGATTACATTTCGTAATAAATAAAATATATTCAAAATGAAATAAAACATGGGACATACAAATGAATAAGATAAAAAGAAAACGATAGAAAGACACGTATTTAATGTTAAAGCTATAACTGTTGTTACTGACGATGTTTTGGGAGGCCTTCTTTTATTACTCGCCTCCTGATTATTTTCTGCTTTCAATTTGTGGATATGAGTAGCCGGGTACAGTTTGTTGGTGATGTCGCTACTTATAGACTTGATAGTGGAACCGTAGCTATAAAATACCAGCTTTACTCTCATCCTGTCTAATTATAATGTCAGTCAGTAGTGATACTATTTTTGTTGTTGATAAATAACCTTGCCTTTAGTAATTTCGACATACTACTACTTCGAGACGATTTACGCTTTAGTATTTTTGTATCGCGTTCATACAGCATGCAAAAGGTTGACGATAATATTCTACCCTGAAGCTACGTATATTTGCATTTATACACAGTGCCGTCTGAAGGCATTAACACACTGGGAAGCTGCCTTGCGGGCCACATATACTTCTAGAGGTTCATATACTGTGGGCTGCAGGAAATAAATACTATAGAACTCAGTGCATTAATTTGCCTCGGGAACCCTAAAATGGTACTAAAACTGCACTGGTTATATATAAGGACCGGTGATAAGGTGTAGAGTATGCCAGAGTCGATGGAACATCGGACGAAAAACATCGTGAACTGTAATTCCGTGTTCTATCCTTCTTATTTCAGATCGAACAAAGGGTTCGTTAGACGTAGTACCAATTTAGGGCAGTGGTTTTGCTGATTTGTTACAATGTCTGATTGTAATGCTTGAGCTACCTGTCATGAGTTTCTGCGGTCTGAGCTCAAATAACTACGTGACCTAGTTTAGGTAAGACTTAATCCGCCGTTCGCTGAACAACGACAGTTAGTTCTTGCTTGGCATTTAGTGTTTGGAATATATCTTCAATTTAAAGGTGGCGAGCTGGCAGAAACGCTAGCACGCCGGGCGAAATGCTTAGCGGTATTTCGCCTGTCTTTACGTTCTGAATCGAAATTCCTCCGTGGTCTACGTTGCCTTTCATCCTTTCGAGGTTGATAAATTAAGTAACAGTTGCGTACTGAGGTCAATCCAATCGACTGGCCTCCTCCCCTCTAAATTTTGGGCCTTGTGCCTAGAGTAGAAAAGAATATGTCTTCAATTTGAGCATAACTTCCTCCGTTCAACTGACTCCGGAGGGTCTGTAAAATCTACTGGGTTCTGCCTTCCAACCAGACTTAGTGAAAATTGACCCACCTGGTCATATAGTATGTATGTGAGTGTATAAATATATATCTACACACATGAATATTATGTATGTATGTATGTATGCATATATGCGTATGTTTACATGTGCCTATGTATATATATATGTTTATAAGTGTGTATGTCTGTGTATATGTGTGTATATGTATACGCGCGCGCGTGTGCGTGTATATATATATATATATATATATATATATATATATATATATATATAGAAAATGTAACTAAAGAATGAACTGCAATATAACATACACTCGCATACGCACCTTTATAACTCTGCTAAATGAATGCAAGTGTAATTGTATTAGTAGTATAAAGCGTGTTTGAAATGTCTAAATACAATCGCGTTGGATAATTCTATTTTCGTGTAAAGCAGCCAGTTGGAAGATGTGTGCTCTCCAGGGTGAATAATTCATATAACTGTTGGCCATTTTCGAAAGTAAACAACCCATTATTAATATTATTATAAACACGAAGGCGCCTGGCTAACAGAATCATTACTATATCGGACAAAATGCAGAGCTACGTTTGTTCCGTTTAGATTCTGAGTTCAAAATTCCGCCGAGATCAACTTTGCCTTTCATCGATTCGGGGTGGGGGAATAATAAATCTGCCAGTTGATCACTGGAGTAAATGTAATCAGTTTCTCATGCCGAAATTGCTGGCCTCGTGCCAAAAATTTGAAACCAGATTAAGGCACCTGGCTAGCAGAATCATTTGTATTGGACAAAATGCATAGCAGCATCTCTTTGAATCCTTTACATTCTGATTTCAAATTCCAGTGAGGTCGACTATAATTTTCACAATCTTAGTGTCGTTAGAATAAGTGCGAATGAAATACTTGGGTCGATATAATTTCAGGTCTAATGTCTACAGGATAGAGAATATTGTTACAAACCTTGGAATGGTTGATGGCCATCGTATTTAACGGAGCGCCTTTCATCCATCTGGGCTTTATGAAATTCTATAAATCAAATAGTGGGATAGTATATTTGTTTCTGATTCTTATTTGCATAATCTGTGACCTTGTACCCAGTTTAGAAATCTCTATTGTTACGGACGTTCGATGTTGGAAGAATGGGAGCGATGGTTAAATCAAAGTACTTTTACGTTCTTTCTATGTGTGGAGTTAATATAATTTGGTTCTCGATTTTCCCATTCAAACATTTAGAATAAATGAGATAAAATGCCGGTCTAGTACAGGGGGTCGACTATATTACAAGTTCGAAATGTATGGCAGTACGACTATGATAATTTTCATTATTACGTTTATTTTTCTCTTTCATGTTCATATATGTGTTTGCCTATGAATGAATGTATGTATTTAGTGTTTCTGCGTGTAATGTTTGCTATTTATATCTTTTAGTAGACTTCTACTGACTGTTATTACTTGTAATTCCTATCCTAACTGCTTCAGTATGAAATCAACTTGTCTCCCCCCCCCCACCCACTCCAACATTTCGTACGTCCCTTGGCACTACTACTACTACTACTACTACTACTACTACTACTACTACTACTACTACTACTACTACTACTACTACTACTACTACAGCTGCTGCTACAACTAATAACAATACTTAGATATCAGTGAACGTTCTAATGGTAGTTAGTTATTAGAAAATGTGTAATGAACAAATGAAGAAAAAAAAAACTCTAAAGCGGAAAATGCAACTGGTATTGTTTAAACACATATTTCCTATTAAGTGACTGAATAATTTTTAATAGTAAATTTCGGCAAAAGGTTTGCAACGTTTGTCAGCCCTACAAATAAATCCCTGTCTGATATAGAGTATTTGTAATATTATCATGTTAAAAAAGTCAGTAAGCTTGCGAAATCGTTAGTAAGCCAGATAAAATGCTTAGCGGCATTTACTCCATCCTTTCGTTCTGAGTTCTAATTCTGCCTAGGTTCACTTAGCCTGTCGTCCTTCCGGGGTCGTTCAAATAAGCCTCAGTTGAGGACTGGGATCCATGTAATCGACTTAAGCCTGAAACTGCTGGCCTTGTGCCAACATTTGGAATCGATGTTATTACACTAGAAAATGCTTAGCGGTATATCGTCCGTCCTCGTATTCTGAGGTCAAACTGCGCCGAGGTTGACTTTGCCCTTCAATCTTCCGGATTAGATAAAATACGTACCAGTTGAGGATTGGGATCAATGTAATCGACTTATCCCTCCCACTAAATTGCTGGCCTTGTGCCATAAGTTGAAAGAAATATTCCTACATTAGAAAAAGCACTGAGGTGGCAGAATGGTCAGTGTTCCGAAACAAATGCTTAGTGGCATTTCGTTCATCTTTACTTTCTGATTTCTTTATTGCCCACAAGGGGTTAAACATAGAGGGGACAAACAAGGACAGACAAAGGGATTAAGTCGATTACATCGACCCCAGTGCGTAACTGGTACTTAATTTATCGACCTCGAAAGGATGAAAGGCAAAGTCGACCTCGGCGTAATTTGAACTCAGAACGTAACGGTAGACGAAATACTGCTACGCATTTCGCCCGGCGTGCTAACGTTTCTGCCAGCTCACCGCCTTTACTTTCTGTGTTCAAATTCCGCCGAGGACAACTATGCCGTTCATCCTTTCGAGGTTGTTAAAATAAGCACTAGTAATCGAAATTGCTGGCCTGGTGCAAAAATTTAAAACCAATATTACTAAAGTGGAAAACTTCCTGCTTATATCGTGTCAACATCTGTTCATCTTGGCAGAACGTCGATCATTAAAATTGTGTAAATCTTAATAGATCATGCGTTAATTAGCCGCAGTACAGCGTTCGTTGAGCGTACCAAGAAACAAAAGATTTCTATGGTGGCCATCCAGGTTTTTCATTCACAGTTTAGCTCGGCCGATATTGTTCAGCAAGGCTTTCATTTTATAAATGAATATGGAGAGATTTAACAGCTATTTCCAGAAGAAAGTGACCCATTGTGTAAGTGGGAGATCATACCTGTTCAAATTAATCCCTGTGGTGGAAGAAGCGGAAATTGAATTCTATACGGCTGAAATTTATTACATTGACAAGTAACGTATATTTCTGATTAGCGTAGTCAAATACATTACGTAATTAACGCTCTTTTGAAAGACATGATCGTACCAGATCCCAGTTCCATATTCTAATGTTGTTAATACCCATGTGGGCCGTAATCAAGTACATCTATGATCAAACGTATTTCTACCCTAAACATAATCTTTATAGCTATAATCATGTATTAGGTGTGGCCTGCTATTAATATCAGTTTGAGCGGCCATGTCGGTATTTTTTGTTAGCTCGTATATTAATGCCCTGAAAAAAAATATGTGTGCGTGTGTGGTAGGTGGGTGTATATATATATGTATATATGTATATGTATGTATATATAAACACATATTTTCAAAATGTGACGACATGCGGGTTGCTGGCGATTTTTCCCTCCGTCTTCCTTTTCTCTTGGAGTTTGCTCCGTCTCCTGTTTCTGATGAAAAGCTTTGCGTGAAACGTAAAACGATCTTTCTTTCCCTCCCTGAGCGTCTGCTAATACTTTGCATGTACCACGTCCTCGCGTTGTTGTTTTTTGTTATTGTCCTTATCCTTCGCTTTTTGGATTCCCTATATATGTATATATGTATGTGTATATATATATACATATAT
>NC_068982.1:19289953-19291173 GCF_001194135.2 Octopus bimaculoides
GTGTGTATGCATGTATAAATGTATATATGTAAGTATATATATATGAGTATATGTATATATATATATATGTATGTAAGTATATATATATATATAGATATACTTATATAGGTATCTGTATGTATATACATGTGTGTGTGTATGTGTGTGTGTGTGTGTGTGTGTGTTTGTGTGTGTGTGTGTGTGTGTGTGTAAAAGAGGATGGTTTCCTTTTTGTGGTTCTGGATATAATTCCCTCTGTATTAAGCCAACAGCTGAGACAATGAAGGCTTATCAAGGCGAAGGTTCTAACTCATAGAAAAGGCTTGCAAACAGCTAGCAAATCACAATCGAACGAAGAACAAAGGAAGAACACGTTAACTACTTTATTTCTGTATATACCAAACAGCTGAAGCAATTTCCTTTATCGGTATCCCCAATAAAGTATGACGTGGAGCTGAATAATAAGAGTAAGAACCGAGACAACAGCAGTGGTACTCATGCGTATACTAGATTTTGGTTTACACGAATAAATACTTTATACTACTATTAGTGGGTAGTTTCTTAGGGCTCGCGATGTGTTAGAAACATGACAAGATTTCGAATCGCCTTTAAAAACGTTTCTTCTTAATTTCGGTTTTGTCTTAAAATATATTACAAGAATATAGCTTTATTCCAATATTAATCGTTAATATTATCGTTTTCCTCTATGATTTTCTTATTTTTGTTTTTTATCGCTGAAATACTTAGTCTTTCAATCCACAGTTATTTCATATTGCTTGTTTTTAAATGATAAAAGAACGAGATTCCTATACACATGCGCATTAACGTACTGACATATACAGGGGTTAGACAAAATATTGGAAACACCTAGCATGATAGCATCATAATTTTGAAATATCTATAAGAACATCAAAAGCTTGTTTATTTTTATGCTTTTTGATTTATTATTAGTGTTGCTTAATATGTTTTGCTAAAATTGCTGTTTCTTTTCAGATATCATCAGAAAAAGGTAATTAAAATTCATTAAAATGACAGATCTATCGGACTTTCAAAGAGGTCAAATTCTTGGTGCTCGTATGGCAGGCGGTGGCGTAATGAAAACAGCTGAAATGTTTGGTATATCAAGAAGTACTGTCTGAAATGTAATGACAGCCTTTGACGAAGAGGGAAAACCCTCCTCTTCGAAACAAAACTCCGGAAATAAACCAAAACTTTAATATAGGGACCGCTGGAATCTTACG
>NC_068982.1:19291360-19294779 GCF_001194135.2 Octopus bimaculoides
CCTACAGAACAGCGGATGAATATAATTTTCTCGGACGAGTTATCCTTTACCTTATTTCCGACCACCGGCCGAGTATACATGTGGAGACAGCCAAAAGAAGCATTTGACCCAGACTGCTTTCTTCCAACTGTTAAACATGGAGAAGGATCTGTCATGATCTGGGGCGGGGGGGTATATCTTGGAAATCCGCTGACCCAATGGTTTCCCTTCATCACAGAATTAATAGTCAAGACTATTTAAGCATGTTTATCTGATAAAATTCATCTTCTGGTCACCACGGTCCACAGATCTCAATATTATTGAACATTTATGGTGCATTTTAGAAAAGCAAGTAAGGAGTTGATATCCTGCACTGTCATCACTACAAGAACTGGAGACTGTTTTAGCAGAAGAATGGACAAAAATCCATTTGGAAAAACATTCAAACTTTGTACGAGTCCATAGCTCATAGAATTCGAGCTGTAATTACTGTCACAGGCGGTCCTAACTCCTATTAAAATAAATATGTTTGAAATTTTAAGGTGTTTCCATTAATTTGTCCAACCCCTGTACACATATATACGTGTGTCTTTGTGTGTGCATATGTTTGCATGTGGTGCGCGCGCGCGTCTCTGTGTGTGTCTGCCTGCGTGCGCGTGCGCTCGTATGTACATACGTGCATTACCCTGTATGGAAGATGATGGAAAATGAGGCGTGTGCATCGAGATGAAATGCAGCAACAACGTTGGGCTTTGAACTTTTAATGTAAGTGAAAAAGCATCATTTTAAAGAGGGATTGATGTCTGTAGTGTGCTAGTTTGAAACTTAATTAGGTGGCTTTGTATATATATCTACATATAGATTGCAGAATATTATGCGTGCATGCGCAAACACATACTTGCATGGTAGGTACATAAAACCTTACATGGTGTATGAACGATGTCATAACATAAAGTGTAATTGAAATAATCAAATAGAATCGATCGATTCACGTATTTATATTTTTGTGTAAGGGGGCTAATGGATACTGCGAGGTAGGTAGAATGTGATGAGTGTGATGTCATACTATAATGAATCTTCTGAGAATTTAATGCAATGCTTGGCGTTGCAATTAAACTGAGATATTTGTTTGGTACGTCTCCCATTGTCATATCTCTTCGCAACAGTTCGCTTTCTGTGTATGAAATAAATCAATTATCAGCACGAAATTTCATTAATATCTGCTTTTCTCAGTGATATTATCCTTTGAAATTTGTTTTCAATCATTTCACGCATATTAAGCGAAATAATTTTGCTACCAGTAGCATTACACAAATAACGAATTAAACATTATTTTATGAGACCCGTTTTTGAAATTCTGCTTAAGTGTTTACCTTCTAATTTAAAAGAAGTATTACACGTAACTATAACAAGGATTTGTTAGAGAGAGAGAGAGAGAGAGAGAGAGAGAGAGAGAGAGAGAGAAAGAGAAAGAGAGGGGAAAGAAACAGGAAGGGTGAGAGAGAGAGAGAGAGAGAGCGTAGGGAGGCGATGCTTTCAAGTAGAGGCGATATAAAAAATTTCAATTGCCGTTGTTCTCACAATTCAGATGCTGGTTCATAAAAATGTGACCAGCTTTCAACGGATTGTTTTCTCCGAGTCTTAGAGGATTTTTGCATCAGCAAATTGTTATCTTTTAAAACAGTGTGCAGATGAAGTGGTCATCAACTTTAATTGTACAGCAAATAATTAGAGGATAGGGTTAAATTACTAACTCGATCTTCTAATGTAATATCAAGACTGTGGAACCGGCCATGCCACTGATGTGTGTAACTATGAATGCTTACCTGTTTTTATGCTTCTTTTAATGACTCTCTGAAACAGGTAATATAGTTTTTTTACCTATTGGCTATAGAAAAAAAAAAATTAATTAACAGCCGATACGAAACAGCTCGTATTTATGGGATCAATACCTAGCATAAATTTATGCATATCAATATGGGTAGAATAAAGCATAAACGTAGAAACACCCATTACTCTTGTATCACGTATGCGAACGAACTTGGAGGAATTGTGGCGAAGATAGGCGAAAGTATCGATGTTTAGTGCCAAGTCATCACTGACCGAAAATGCTTGTGATTAAAGGCGTTCCAAATAAGAACAATGCAACAGTATGTCTTAAATTTATTTAAAAAAAGAGTGGGATGCGGCTGCTTTAACTCAACCATCATTTCCATTGATCGATGACTATGATGAAATGTTACTATCTGCTGAAAAAGGATATAAGTATACAAAGAAAATATTCGTAAATATTGAAGAGTTAGTACCGAGGGACGAACGAGAAGTAAAGAAAACAAAAATGCAAAGGATGGTACGGTGTCATGCTAGGAAATCTTGACTGCTTTCTTGTACAAGTCATGCAGAGGTTTACATGTTGACTGAAAGAGTGACATTAAACTGGTTGACAAGTTATGCCGATAACACTTATTCAAAAGTAGAATTAACTGCTACATAAAATGTTTCTGTTCGAAATGTCATTATTGATACTTAAAACAATAGAGCCACAGTCTGAATTGGTTTCTAGTTACCACTGATGACCAGACGTCCTTGTCAATAATCATTTAACATCCGTATATATTCGCATATGTCATTTTCTGTTGTCACTTGATCTGCTAGAAAGAGCAATCATTAACACTATCTTGCTATAAAATGAAGGACACCTTAGAAAATATATTTCTCGAGATATCCCTAAAATAACAGATGTAAACTGTTAGAAATAATTTACAGTTGGTTTTCTTTCTGATTAATATTTATCATGCGTCTATACAATGATAACGACTACACAACATGAACACTATACATATATAGGCTCAGTGCATGGCACTTTAGGCAAGTGTTGTCTATAGTATGTATATATATATATATATATTTGTGAAGGCGCCTGGCTTAGCGGTTGGGCCGTTCGGCTCACGATCTTAATGTCATGAGTTGATTTCCAGGCGACCAAATACACACGTGTTGAGGGAGACTACGAAAGTCAATGCGAATGTATCTGTGGTATTTGTATGTAATCGCAGCTTCGCGTTTGCTTTTTGTGGGTATGTACAGATGTCTTGTCTATTTGTCGTAGTATGCTTTGCTAATGAGGAAAAATCATTAGACTAGTCCAGAACTTGATCAGTTCAAGGCTATCTGAATTATTTTATAAATTACTATCAGCCTACTCACTCGCTTTCAACGTATGTGTATTATAAATGTGATTTGAAGTGTATCGACGATCTAGCGTCCAATTTCAACATACAGGCATGGTACTCACTGTGCCGTTAATTATGCAACTTTGCATCGAATTTACAAATATTATTTAAGTTAAGAAAAGTCCAAGTTTACAGAAAGTCCACGTGTAAAGGAAATCCAAATTAGAGGAAGTCCAATATATATATATATATATATATATATATATA
>NC_068982.1:19296138-19297110 GCF_001194135.2 Octopus bimaculoides
ATAGTACTAAAACCGATCAAACAGGAAAAGGATCCCATCACCTTTAAACGGAATCTGGACAAATTTCTTCAAAGGTTACCAGATAAGCGACCTATACCTGGATGCAACTCATACAACAAGAACTCTCTACTCTAGTGGATCAGGATACCACAAAACTTGACTTTAAAAGGATTTAGATATTCCTATCAGGTGGTGCTATTAAGTTAGATATGGCCTGGAGCAATCTAAGTCTTGTATATATATACAGTATATATGTATATATACAGTATATAATTATGAGAGATAGAGAGATGGAGAGAGAGTGAAACTTGATGAGAACAATGAACATATTAAGCAATAGTTTTCTCCTCGTTATAGAAAACCTTACATTGGGCTTTATTCTAAAAAAATTATACTTAGTAAAACTTCGAATATTGTAATTCGACGGAGTGTCAGACCTCAATGAAACTGTAATTTCTAATAATTGTTTAATATATATTTTTCTTATAATTCTATAACATTTTTTCGCTGTTGCTTAATGGTCTAAACGTTATGCTAATATGATGTAGGTTATGATAATGAAACAATAATAAGCACCTAGTGTAAATTGTATTAGCTTAGCAACTGATGTAGTTATAGTTACAGAGCTAATATTCTGGGAAAAAGCCAGAACATTTTTACCTCTTTGGAATTAGAAAAGCAAATGAGTCATAAGAAAAATTGAAAAGAAGATATAGACGGTAGAAAAGGCAGCGGATCGACGTGTAGTATGTTTGTAGGTATATGGCGAACTAAAAAAAATATTCATAATTTAAACGACTGTGAAGTTTATGCTACTCTTGTAACGTATATGCTTGGATGAAACAAGGACATATATGTATGTGTGTGTGTTCACACTCAGAATACTCTCTCTCTCTCTCTCTCAACACACACATACACACGCGCGCATACACACGCGCGCATACACACACATAAGCATACATGCATATATAT
>NC_068982.1:19297230-19303642 GCF_001194135.2 Octopus bimaculoides
TATATATATATATATATACAGAGATAGATAGACAGATATATAGATAGATAGATAGATAGATAGATAGATAGATAGATAGATAGATAGAAATCCCTCTCTCATACTCATGGTTAAGTTTGTGATTGCGTGTTTTCTTAATCTCACATACGTCAGTTGAGATTCATCTAGGTCTACTACATCCACTCTACCAATGTGGTCCAAGGGAAAGTCAAGTCATTTGCAGATCTTAGCAAACGTATTTTCCCTCATCTTTCGCAAGACATCCTAAACAGCTAAAGTTTAGTATTTAGTCAAACACACGAAAGATTTAGTAACCTTGACTGGTATATTACTGACGACCCAGACAATACTTAAGGCAAAGTAAGATTGTCAGAAAATAGAGATTCGGATCAAATTCTGCAAGGCTTTTTATCCAACGCTCTAACTTCGCTGCTAATTTGGTGACTAGAAATGCAATGTAAATAGGTTTGCTTGTAAGTGTAGTATTTCCTCATATCTTCCTGTAATCATATAACTATGTGATGCAAATTAAAAGCGAACCATACTTCCAACATCCAATGTGGAAACCTGATTTTCAGGAAGCATTTTATTATATACGTAACATAGTTAACTAACGATATGAACAGTCAAGTGTCTGTAACCTTTAATTGGTTCAATAACATTGCTTTCCTAAATTTAGTGTAACTTATATGTTTGCATGTTTTGCGTCATTTTAGGAGTTGAGATTCTAAATATTTTGAATTTAAACCACGCTGAGTTTCATTTACCTTTCATCTCTCGTGGCTAATCATTTATTGGGAGTTAACTTCAACTCTGACAGATTTACATCCAGTATTCATTAAGCTAATGTGTTATTTCTTCAGTACATATGATAAACAAACCACAATTTAATAAGCACATATATTGATTTCAAATTTTGGCACAAGGCCAGCAATTTTGGGGAAGGGGAGTAAGTCAAATACATCAACCACAGTTTTCCACTGATACTTATGTTATCGACCCTGAAATGATGAACGGCAAAGTGGACCTCGGCGGAATTTGAACCCAGAACGTGAAGGCGGACGAAATACCGCATTTGCTCGGCATGCTAACGATTCTGCCAACTCGCTGCATTGTTATCCACGTTTATTAAACACACATAGCCTACAGGAATACAGCGATTTTCTTACAAGTAGTAAACTTGTTTGTTATCACTCATGTTTGTTATCACCAAAATTGTGATTTAGTATAATTTTGTGGCTGCTTTGTGGTAGCTATTTTGTGAGTCTGCTCGTGACATTATTTCAGTATGTTTAATAGTATTGTGATATGAAATTGATATACCCAGATCAAGTGCAACAGATCTAAACAAGTAGAAGTATAATTGTCTAGATGCTTACTTGTAAGCAATTCGGCGAAAAAATATGCTACCCCACTAATTCATAGTAGAGCTCGGAAATTGTAGAAAATACACTTGACAAGTAATAATACAAAGGATGTCATTTGTAATTCGATAAACTGAAAATTGCGCGCTTTCGTTCTTTTTTTCTTTCTTTCTTTCTTTCTTCCTTTCTTATTTGCTTAACATACATGCGCATGCATCAACACACACACACATATATAGTTGAAATTTACAGAAAAACAGAAAAACGAAAGACGAATACAGGTGTATAAACAGCAAGCAGGTGTATTAGTTTAACGTTCGTGAAGGTGAGAAAGTCTTTTACGTTTCGAACCTACGCTCTTCAGCAGAAAGGAACACAAGGAAATGGGAGGTTATGTGCCCATGAAGTTCAGGAATGAATAAAGCAAATAACATTATAGAAACGCAAAAAATTCACATACGAACATGAAAATCATGCGTTCCAGTTTAGATAAAATGACTTAATCAGCCTTCGCTGTCATAATTGCTGACAGGAAAAAGAAAATAGGAGAAAGGAATATTAATACTTAGGCAAGTAGTTTCATGTTCGAGCATAAACACACACACACACACATGCTTATATATACACACACATATATATGCATACATGCACATACATATATGGACATACATATATGGACATACATATATACACAAACTCATATATGGACATACATATATACACAAACTCATATATGTAGGCACACATGTACATATACACATACATGCAGATCACACACACACATACGAAGAGAGAGAGAGACACATACACTAACACACACGCACATATATATTCATGCATACATATATATTCACATACACATATATACATACATATATAGATACATATACATATATACATATACACATCTGGATTGTAAAGTTTCATGTCTAAATGCATGTTATTCGGATACTGTTCTTTTTTAGTATATGAAGTTTTAACTCGGGCATTAAAACGGGTCTGGGTATTAGATTTGCTTTAGTTAAGTATGGTTTAGATTGTAGTATGTGAATGTGTGTTTAGCTGTATGCAGGCACCTAGGTAATTGTTTCGTAAATTGTATGTAATGCGCTCCTTTTTTAACAATATTGAAAGTGACTCTACAGAACATAGATGGCATTTCCGGGTGAATATTTTATAGGGACTCGCATGTCTAATTATGGACAAGGTCAGGTGATATTTTGCCTTCTCTTCCATGAGCCTCCAGATAAAATCAGCCAGTGATATTATATGCCGTTTAAGGATTTTTCTAAAACTGGTAATGTGGTTACGATATCGATTTTTGAAAATATCGGCCGATGAACCAATATATACATAGAAGCCTCCTCGAGTTTTTACGGTGCACTTATACACCACATTTTCCAAGGGACATTTGGATCTGTATCTGCATGAGAATAACTGGATGGTTGTTTTGTTTGCTTGTGTGTAGCGACCGCTAGATGAATTGGTTCTATTAAGTGCATTCGTGGTCATTGTTATCCTAATTAAAGTATAATACGAAATCCATCTCCTACTTTTAATTAATACTATATATACTGTTGCGTTTTGTGAAATCGAATCTTAATTCCTGGCCAGTGGACTGCAAAGTAGAGAAAACTACCCATTATTATTGAAGAAGAAAATAAGAAGTAGTAATAAGAACAATACTAACGAGATTTTTTAAAGTAATATTTTGTCTGGATGCAAAGGAACGCAACGAGAATATTAGAGAAATAAAAAGAAAAGAACAAGCAAAATATAAGGTGAATCTAAATTCATGCTGAAGCAAAGAGAGCCAGAGATAATTCGATGTGTGTATGCGTATGTGTGTGTGTGTGTGTTAGTATGTGTGAGTGAGTGAGATAGAGAGAGAGAGAGAGAGAGAGAGAGAGAGAGAGAGAGAGAGAGAGAGAGAGAGAGAGAGAGAGAGAGAGAGAGAGAGAGAGAGAGAGAGAGTGTGTGTGTTCAATTTGTATATATGCAGGCGTAAACATTGCTGGTCAACACGTTGATAATATTGATATATGTGATGATGATGATGATGGTAGTGATAGTGGTGGAAGCTGTGGTGATAGTGACGATAGTAAGTTTGATAACAACTGCCGCCGACGCTAAGATGGTGAAGTTGAAGTTTATAATAGTGGTGGTTGTGATGATGGTGTGGTTCTGCTGATTATGCCAGTCAGTTGTAGTGGTGGTGGTGATGGTATCGTTGTTGCTGTTGTTGCCGTTGGTGGTGGTGGTGGTTATGGTCTTCGACTTTCTTGAATGATTAGTATTTGCAAGTATCACAAGGAGGAAATGAAAAGAAACAAGTAAACAAGAAAAAAAAAATACAAAAAAATGTTAGTCAACAGTTTATTGGTACTGGTGGCTGGAACAATTTGCTACTGAGGTTAGAGTACTTAAATGGTTCCGTCAAAAGATTTACATGTCTGAGTACATAAGTCGATGTTAGTGTTTTATTTTCTCGCGGAATGAAACAATAGCATAAACATTGTAACTAATAATATTAGCAAAATCTTAGAAGGAAATAAGTATATATTTTTATGTAATAAATAAAATATATAATGTAAAAGGAAAAATAATGGGAAATAATTTAAGGGGTAAGAAATTGAGACGAAGTAAGAGTGATAGACACGGCGTAATATAAGTAAAGAAAAGCGTCAAATGAAAATAAAAGTAAGATTAAAAATGAAAACAAGAAATGAATTAATAAGAATGTATTAAGTATTTATTATCAGATAAACGTCAGTGTTATTATCCAAAATAAAACGTTCTTTATAAAATTCTGAAATAGAGATAAATATCCAGAGAACAATATACTGATTCTTAGAATGAGAACAGAAAATAAGAAGATAGAAAAAAAACAACCTAAAAATCATATTAAAAACTACAGTAGAATCTGAAATGGTAAAGCTAAAATTACTGTTGAGACGTCCGATATATGAATATTATGATGTAGCATGCATACAAAAATGCAATGTTCATAGTTGATAAAAGTTGTAGAAATTGGAGGGAAAGTCTCTATAAAAAAAATATTAGTTCAATGTTGTACCTCTTTTATGTACACTGCACAAATATTATTGAAAACTACGAGAGTCACGTAAATACTTTCTGTATTTTTGTGTGTATTTGCGCCTGGTATTTTGTCTAAAGTAGCAAATCAGAATATTTTAAATGCACACCAGTGTAGACAAATACAGCGATGAGAGTTGTAGTTCCAAATTTAAATGTTGCTCAATGTCTAGTTTTAACGGAGAATGTCAATATATCGATATATCGAATTCAGTACTCACACATACACACACATACAAACGAACATATGTAAGTATCCATAGAGAGTCAGAGAAAAGACTTACATACGCACAGACGGAAAGTCACACAGACATAAATGCAAGCATATATTATATAGACAAAGAGAGAGAGAGATAGAGATTGAAAGAGAGAGCACCTGAGATGGAGAGAAGAAAGAGCATGTAAAGGCCCGTGTATATTCTTCTCTATATATGTAAATGCATATATATGCATACACATAGTGTGTGTTTCCCTAACTCTTCCTCTTATATTATATATTTCCTACTTTCACTCTATCTCTTTCTATCTATTTCCCGCTCCGTACATATATATATATATATATATATATATATATATATATATGTGTGTGTGTGTGTGTGTGTGTGTGTGTGTGTGTGTGTGTGTACATGAACAGACACATACACAATCGCACATACAAATGAGGAGGTAAAGGAAGGTGGAGGGGGGGGGTAAAAGAAAACAAAAACTGTGCAGCTGTAGACGTGAAATAACATGAAGTATAAATGTAGGCTTATTTTGAGATATAAGTTGTTGCTAGAGCTCAAAATATGACGCGAAATTCAGATAATGTAAGGGAGGGAGAAAAGAAGAAGTGGAATAAGTACATGAACAAGCTAAAGAATTAGGAAGACAAATGGCTTGTTTGTTAAGCAACATATATTGGTCATTTACTAGCAAACAGCCGAAATTAAAGTTAACTATATCAGCAGAAGCAAAGCAAACATTGCAGAAAAATATAAAGTTATAAAAATAAACATGCATTGCTATTTACGAGTTAAATAATTATTTTGAAGAGTGTATGACTTAATAAAATCTTTGAGAAGATTTGCCAACTCAACTTTGTTTAGAATGTTCGTATATTATGAGAGATTTTATTGTATAATAATCTTTTGTTCCGTACCTACGTAAGAGCTGAGTAAATGGTTATAGGTTTTGCAAAACAAAGACTAACAGGATTTAGATAATGTAAAACCCAACATAGAAAGATAAGGATTCATTTATACATGTTAATGTATATTGCTTATAAATAGAGAAGAAACTACATATAACAACCGACCTATCGGTGCTATGTGTCCTAGTCACCTAATAATTACATGGCTTTACTTTCTACAGCTTAAGACATTTGACTCACATACTGACCCAGTCGACCATGCTGGAAATGGAGCTATTGCGAAATAAGCCAACTACACACACACACACTCTCTCACTCACTCCCGCTTCGTCTCTCTTTCTCCCTGTGTTTTTCTTTCTTATGCGCTTGTGTATGTGTGTAAAATGTAAGTACATGTATATGTATATGCTCAAATATATGCATACACATACTTCCACAAAACGCTCAAACCTCACACACATACACACACACACACAGATTAGTGGTTGTTTTTATGTCAAACTAGCAGAAATACCCGGCGTTGCCCGGGTTAAAGAGAATAATGATATCTAAAAACGCCGTCTAGACTACGCATCATCTTTATATATAGAGATGTATATACACACACGCACCCAAACACACGTATATATATGTATATCAATATAAATATATGAAAGTCAATGAAGTTTCGTAAAAGAAGGTGATCATGTACATACTTTCTTGCTGTTGTGATTTATAACACCTCATTGTAAAGTATGTTCCTTGTTTTCCCTTGTGGAGCATATACAAATCGGTTTTTTGTTGCTGCCCACTCTTGAGCAGCCAACATACAGTTGTCCAT
>NC_068982.1:19304735-19310591 GCF_001194135.2 Octopus bimaculoides
CTCTCTCTCTCTCTCTCTCTCTCTTTCCGTCTCTCTCTTTCTCTCTCTGTGAAAGTATCTGTCACTACAGTATCGAAATGTGATTGTTTCAGTTAGTGGAATAGTTTCATTTTTAAAGTGAAAGTATTTGACATGAGTGTTTTTGTTTCACTTTCGACACGTAATACTTAAATAGTGGAGGAGATATTATGTTGCCGTTTGCTCGAACTCTGCAAGAAGTTAATAATTTTTTTTGACTAAAACAAAACTGGAACCCTAAGTAAGGCATGTGTAAAATTTGAATGAAATTGGTTGCGTAGTTCTCGAGTTTTAGGGATTCACACAGACATACAGACAGACAGACAGACAGACACACACACACACATTCTCATTTTTATATATATAGATTATACATAGATAAAATAAAACAATTTGAACTTGAACTTAAGGATTACTCAACAGCTTTCAGTAAAGTACATATATATTTTACAGCTTCACATGGCAATCAAGACCAAACTTCGAATTCTCTCTCAACCTTTTCCTCGTAAATGTCAACATATATGCACACACACACACACACACACACACACACACACACACATTTTTTGCGCTGCTTTAGTAATAACAGCAAGATATAATCAACAAATAGATGACAACGGAATTGTTTCTGTAAAAAAGAAGAGACAAAACAACTAGACGTGCATGGGTCTAATTTTGATGATTCCCAACAGAAACAAGATAAAAGGATCAGGCTTTGCAGAAGTAATATTCACTCTGTTGTTTGCCTTTATTGTGATGTAACATTTACAAGAAACAGATGCACACATACATAAACACGCACACATACACCCCGCTCTTTCTCTCTCTCTCTCTCTCTCTCTCTCTCTGTCCGCCCGTCTGTCTTTCTGTTTCCATGATAACTTCTGTTGTAATCCTTGTGAGTATGACGTAGGCAATCTTCAGCTGCCCCCAACTGTCCTCTGTTGACCGTTTCGCTTGGAAAGTTAATCTCACTGATCAAACTCACATCCAGTGTATTTTACACAGCAGGGGTGTTTGACTGGCAGATATGTAGCTTTCTCGGCATAAATCAGTCATTATATGTATGATATTGTGATGACCGAATTTTAGTTACGCTAAAATAGAATACCTCTAAGTTAACTATGTTACGTGTTACAGTTTATGACCTGTCATCGTGCTTTTGTAACTGGTATTGCATTTTATTATTTAAATAAAGTTATGTAGTATATGTTTACTCGTTGACTCTTTCTGTTTATAGTATTGTCTGACAAAGTGGCAGCTATATTTTAAGCTTCATTTTTAACAATGAAATATCTGCTATGAATATTTGTTGATTACCTTTTCCGCTTTTAGACTGCTTTGGTTAAATTTAAAACACCAATGAGAGATCGTCAAATAGATCAGTGTCAAAATCAGTAAAGTTGACACAAACGTAGATTGAATGATTCATTACTATTAAAAACAACTAAATTATATGCTACATTTATATATTTCAATCAATGGAGAAAGGAAATGAGAGAGAAACAAGTAAGGTGAGGCTATTATTATAAATGAGAAGTTGTCAAACTGAATTCGGGCTGGATTACTCGAGTGCACACGCATGTCAATAGATATTTGTTTTTACGTTCGGCTGCGGTTTGAAAATCATCTATAGGGTAACCTTCTCACGTAGTTATAATTTCATGTTGTTAAATACAACTGAAGATGATAATAAATGAATTTATACAATAAGCGCATTGTAGAACCGTGCAGTATTGTTACAGCGTTGAAATTAACTATATCATGAAAAACTAAGCTTCTTTTTTTAAAACTTAAATACAGGATGCGTAAAAATGAAAATAAATAAAAACATTGTCATCAAATATCCGTACTGATATATGCTCAAAAGTCATCCCAAGAAGAAGATTACGTCTCTGGGGATAGTATACATATACACACATATAGTTGGGATTACCTTTTACTGATGTCTATTAGGTGTATCTGTGTCGTCAAACTCATATCTGAATTGATTTATATACATGTATTTCGAAGCGCCTACTATATAAATCTGTACTAATATATGAATGGTTGTATGTATATCAGCATGCCTATGCGAAGATGTGTGCCTATAATGTGGGTGCGTGAATATGTTTATATCTCTGTATTTTTCCATCTCCATTCATGTATGTACGAATTTACATACGTACGAGGGTGAGTCAAAAAGTTACGCCATTTTATTTAGGACAGGTATAATTACCAACGCAGGAACATGTATCATGCATCAAAATGAAGCTGGTCCTCTGTGGATTACATCCCTACTTCTCAACATAGTCACCGTTTCTCTCAACAGCAATGTTCCAACTTCGAAGGAGAGCATGCATTCCTGCCCCGTAAAATTCTGTTGACTGTTCTTTGAGTCACTTCTTCACTAGTTTTCACTTCCTCGTCACTGGAATAATTTAGCGCCTTCAGACTGTCATCTCTTCGGCCAATTGAAAGAGGGTTTGAGAGGCAAACATTATTCCAGTGACGAAGAAGTGAAAACTGTATTGAAGAATTGGCTCAAAGAACGGTCAACCGAATATTACGGAACGGGGATACATGATGCTCTCATTCGAAGGTGGAAAATTGGTATTGAGAGAAACGGTGACTATGTTGAGAAGTAGGGATGTGATCCACAGAGGACCAACTTTATTTTGATGTATGCTTCATGTTCCTATGTTGGTAATTATAACTGTCCCAAACAAAACGGCATTACTTTTTGACTCACCCTCGTATTTTTAGTTATTTGAATGCTCATATGTATACGCATGTGTGAATATAAAGACTCACGTGAGTACATACTTCGGTGTCTGATTTTATGTCTGCATATACATACGTGTGTGCGTATATTCTAGTTCGTGAAAAATTTGATTTATATACGCATTTCTTTTTTAAGCGCGGTTTCCACCATCAAACTGTATTATGTATCGTTCTGCATATACCCAACTCTTTGCATTTAGTTGTTTTCCACGATAAGCATACAAACTATTTTAATGACACCCAAAAAGCTATAAGATGTCTCACGAATACTCTGCTTTGATTATAGAGCTATTCATAGCAGAAACAGTTGTAAGCCAAGGAAAGTGGTTAGGTATTTCCTGTTCTTTTGTTGTTCATTAATTGACATTACATTCTTTTAATAAGATAATAAAATAATAATAGGAGAAGACGTAAGATGTAAAAAAAAAAGCTGTCCATAGCATCTCTGGTAACAAATGGCTAATTTGGATAGATTAACATCTGACAACTGTACTACAGTCAGTGGCGTTCAAACAAGACGTATATAAATACATTCTTTAAATATAATCTGTGTTAGCGGATGTTATGTAAGAATCAATTGCGGCTTTCAACCAACAGCTTCCATTTGGCTCCTATCTTCCAATAGGTTACTAGGTCAAATTCGTCTAGTTGCAGTACTATTATATCATGCTATTTAACATTAAAGACTAACAGATTGAACTTTTGTTCGAAAGCTTAAGCTAAAACCACATTCACTGACTTGATAATTTAAAAGTTTAATTGAACGTAAAACTGACTTTTGATAGCAGTCATAATCAATCTTATTGTTTTCGAAATGTATATGGTTGTAAAAATAAAAAAATTAAAAAAACAAGAAAGAGGTTAATTAGTAAATAACTTATGATATAAGTGACGGAGTAACATTTTCAAAATTAGCTAGTGATTAAATAAGTTTCAAAAATATACAATTACATGAATTTATTAAATTTTTAATGGGTAAGTGAAACTATTACAAAAACATTAGTGTTGAAAATGTTAATCTTATAATAGCCACCCGCTCCAGGGAAAAGAGAGCAAATGTATTCTGTTGGTAAAATGCTAACAGCTTATTCTCTAATAGCAGCCTAAAATTATGATCCAGTTCCTGTTTCGTTTACACTGATTTAAATTCTTGCTATCATTAGAAGCATATTACTTCGTATGTAGCTAGCAGTATATTTCATGGTACCGTATTGTATGCAAGATAAGAAAGAAGAAACAAAATACATATCTCCAACTTTCAGTATGATACAACATAAGAATCTGGCTGAAATTTTCAGATAGCTTAGTTTCTTGCTGTCTTCTCTAAGTCGATTTATAAAACGATTTCAAACTGCATTGTTTAAATTGTTCTGGGGATAAGTAAAAAATGCATTTTTTCTAGTAGCAGATAAAGCTAACCCATCTAAGTTCTTGATATAGTTGCATGAGTTTATCAGAAAACGTTACAACTTTTTTTTCTTCTCGTCATTTGGTTAGATAGTAGGCGAAGTGGATTCCGACAGTGTTTTGACCTTGAACAGGGAGCTCTGAAATAAGATATTACAAAGTATGTAGGCAGGATATTTTACTTCTGCTACAAAATTTACCACTTTCATTTAAAATACTATATCTCATTTCCAAGCCGTTTTCGAAGCAAACTATAGACAGTAGCGTAGTCTACTTACTAACCCTATAAATTGTTATATAAACGCAATTACCAAAATCTGTGTCATAGACTGTTATTTGCCCGTATTATCATTATCACTTGTTGCTTCGTCTGTTTCCCTTGCGTTTACCAATTTAAAGTTGGCAATAATTATTTTTTCGTTAAATAATTACGAGTTATTTGTTCTTTAAAATATTAACATTACAAAAACAGAAAAGAAAATGCGGTGAGGGCTGTTGTTTGAAAATACAACCAGATGTTGGTTGTTCGCTAAGTACATTTAACGTTTGAATTGACATAATAAATGTAACAAGCATTATGAACTACACATGCGTATACGCACACATTTATAAACGCGTATACAAAGACATTTAATTGTATGTCGATGTGTACGCCTATATGTGCTTGAGCTTAATTTATATCTGCTGATTTCTATCAATTAAATTTATATGTGTATGTGTGACTTTTAGGACGTTGTCTCATTAATCTTTTCTTTCTTTCTTACTTTTCTTCTTTCTCTCTCTCTCTCTCTCTCTCTCTCTCTCTCTCTCTCTCTCGTACATGCACATGTACTAATACATTTCCTTTTATATCTACACGTGTTTATGTTTTGGCTTGACAGCGACAGAAAAGAAAACAATATGTAAAATAGACTTGAAGACACAACAACACAGTACAGTATTACATTATTCTGATCTAATAAACGTGGTATCTGAAAGAAGGAACAGGACGTTGCAAATTTTGAATCTTATAATTTGTATTTGCTTCCGTTCATGTGCGCACGCGCATGTTTGTCTGCGTGTCTGTGCGCGTACGCACGCGCGGATCTGTGTATGAATGTATGTTATGTGATTCTGGAAGTGACTTCTTAAATGTCCTATCGGAAAGGATGAATTTCAGTGACTAACAATTTATGAATACCATTTAAATTTCAGTGACTAACAATTTATGAATACCATTTAAAAAATGAGAATATGAAACGGCTAACCTAAATATCGTACACGGTTAAGTCATCCAATCTACCGCTTTTGATAAGATAAGTTCCATATCATTGCCAGCATCCCATATAATCCGTTGAGCTCTTATTCAATATACAAAATACTTCCCTCCACTCTACTGGATTATTAAGTTTTCACCCTAATATATACTGTATATATATATATATATATATATATATATACTCTTTTACTCTTTTACTTGTTTCAGTCATTTGACTGCGGCCATGCTGGAGCACCGCCTTTAGTCGAACAAATCGACGCCATGACTTATTCTTTGTAAGCATAGTACTTATTCTATCGGTCTCTTTTGCCGAACCGCTAAGTTACGGGGACGTAAACACACCAGCATCGCTTGTCAAACGATGGTGGGGGGACAAACACATACACACAAACACACATACATACATATAT
>NC_068982.1:19310903-19319548 GCF_001194135.2 Octopus bimaculoides
TTCTGTTGAAGAGCGTAGCTCGAAACGTCAAAGACTTTCCGTATTCCCGAGCGTCATACTAATATATACTTTTGTTATTTACACCACCTGTCCTCGTCGGTTGTTATTATTTGTATATTCTCCCATATATATACATACATATATACGACGGGCTTCTTTCAGTTTCCGTCTACCAAATTCACTCACAAGGCTTTGGTCGGCCCGAGGCTATAGTAGAAAACACTTGCCCAAGGTTCCATGCAGTGGGAATGAACCCGGGACCATGTGGTTAGTAAGCAAGCTACTTACCACACAGCCATTCCTGCGCCTATGTATGAGTTTGTTAAATGTCATCTGAAATATATGTACATCAGTAATATTTTTGCTTTCAGCTGGTTAAACATCTTTTTAAAATAAATTTTGCTTTATATTTGATGATATTTTATCAAACCTACTTTCAGAGATGGAATATATTTTTTATTCAGCTTCAGTTTAATTATGTAAAATATTTCTGTAAAATATATAAAATCCAGAGAACAACGTTAAACTGAACACTCTATAGAGGAACCACAGCATCGTATAATTAATCTCCGAGGAATTGATTGCAAATTATCTTTAAGGTCATTGTTGTTATATATCACCGCTCTACGTAATTTCGAGTTCAAGTTTGATAAATAATGAAATAAAAACAAACACTTATTTGCCATTGTTCTTATCAACAAATGAAATTTCAAATCTACATTATAACAAATAAAGATAAAAACAACATTTGTTTATTTTAAAATAGTGTCATTTTCCAAAGCGTTTGCGTTACTTCTCATTGATTACATACAGTTTAGTCAGCTTCCTATGTAAATGTATTATCTTTGAGCATATAGCTGTTTATATGGTAGATGTCCGTGCGTTTGAGTATACGGCACATTAATTGACGCATCCATTAGGAATCCTCACTATAACTGCAACTAAGAACGCAATATGTAAATGCGGTTGTATCTCAGACTCACACTTTTAAAATTATCTGCTCAAGCGGATGCGTGGAACAACAGTAACGTTCTAGTGCTCCCCATATTGGGTTAATCTCCAACGAACATGACAGACAGGGCTTGACTAAAAGTCACCTGACAGTAAATCCAAACTATTTAATGCCAAGATTTATTTATGTTTAACAAGTGAATAAATTTAATAAAAACATAAATATAAAACCTCATGAAGATTGTTCAACTTGCAGTCCTTCTTGAGCGACAGCATTTTTCGAAATGGATAAATATAATTGAAAATTAAGTATTTATGGAATTTTGACTTACTGTTGGGCGACTTTTGGCCAACCCTGTATATATAGTACAGTGCAATTTCAGAAATGTCATTATTGTGTAACAGCTAAAACGAAAACATGTGTTACTGAAATGTCTTCAGAATAATGTTGTGATGCAGTTTCTACTGCCACGAAGACTAGCATCTTATGGTTATTAAATTCATACTACATGTCGCGATGCTTTCTTGTGCCTGATTTATGATTCATTTTATCATGTAGTACCCATAATATAACTTATTTAGTTAAATCGCTTTTCCCATCCTGAGAGACAGGAAGAATCCTTTCTTGTGTATGTTTATTGTGTGTTGTAAGGAGTTAGGTGTTGCATGCGATGTTTTCTTGTTGTCATCTATCCACTTTCGTATGTATGAATGAAGAAAATTACCTTATCGAAAACAGCTGTCATTGAACTTTTCCTGAAAACATATGACTGCTGAGTTCTCAGGTTGATGTGGCAGCAGTTTGATAAGCATCATTCCATCCCATTTGGCCATATTTTACCGCATGTAGAATAATAAAAGTGCTTCTGCGCTAACAACGTGTTCCACAGATGCCAGACTGTATACTGGAGAGATAAACAACAAACTGATATTCGTGGAAGGTTACTAACTATTATGAGATGATGTAATTTCATGACCTGCAGAGGGAGCCTAATCTGTGTGGTACAGATGATAGCCCAATAGTTTAACTCAAGGTTAAATTAATTGTGGAATATGGATTTATCATAAAAATCAGTGATCATTTCCATATATGGAATACGGTGGTCACGTTGTTGGAAATACACGATGAAAACACAACAAAAACTGTAAATTTAATATTTCGTATAGAGTAATTATGCAAGGCTTACCGTGTTTTGCATATGGCAACATTATTTTACCAATTGTCTTTCAAAGGTATATATTTAAGTTATTTTATTTCTAAATAGCTGTTTTCATTGCAAATACAACTATGTTCTTACATATTTATTAAGTGAATGTTTCATTGCTACTTTAGTAGTCAGGAAAAAAAAAAGAATGGTGACTATATATGTATGTATATATATATATATATATATATATAATAATCAGAGATTAGATTTAAAATTGAAACTTGAACTGCGTTTTGGGTATGCCCCTAGTAGTATGACGGCAAAGCACATTCACTGCTTATGATTACATGCCATCATCCACGCTAATTGCACTATGGTCTCTAGATCTACGTTAGAAATTCCTCAGTGCAATTAGAAGGGTGAAGGGTGTGTCGAAACGATCGTTCTAATGAATAATGCTTTCCGCATACTCTATCCTACGTATCAATTGTTTCTACTATATATATATATATATATATATATATATATATTGTCAGTACTCTCAAAACAGAAATTTTACGAAGATAAAATTCATGTGTATTTGTGTGTGTGTGTGTGTAATAAATATACTCGAAGCAATCTCACAAATATTTTCAGCCTAGTGTAATAGACGACTTAATTGTTTATTATTTGCGGTTTGTTTTCTTTTGCAACATCTCTATGAAAGTTTATATAGTATGTGCGAAATATGTTAAGAAAAGTATTTTTATCGGCGGAATTACTAATAATAATCACATGTTTTAGTTCTCTGGGCTATATTCCAAGCTACATAAGTGAATATTTACGTCTAACATCCCCAGAAGAATATCATGTAAAACTATATTTAGTGACTATTCTATCGTTTGTTTTTTTTTATATATAGAATCTATATTTAAAGTAGTAACCTCAAACCGTGCGTGAGGTCGTTGGTAGGCAGAGTAATTCCTCCCGGTATAACCGCACAATCGTTTTGGATGCAGAGTGTAGATACAACAATGTTTGCAGAGGTGTTCTAGAAATATATCATACATAATGCGATTTCAGAGACTAAAGATGAAAAAATGCATCAAATTACTAAGCAAACGCAAAATGATTTCCAGCTAACATACCTGAAACTAATCATCTCCATATTAGTTTCACACAGCAATTTGCTTTCTATAACCCGCAAAATTTCGCAAATTTCATAATGTTATGTATGAACATATAATTTTCGAATTATCATAGTCACTGATACGATTATTCCAGGAAATAGATTTACGTATTACCGATTAAGTTGTCGTTAACATAAATCTAATCGACCGTTAAAATTTAAATTTTGGAACATTTTATTAAATGTTTGGAAATATTTGTTTGAAACAGGGGGCATTTAATGAAATAATTATATGTAAAATTATATCTTTAGAAAATGTATAACCAGATATTCTACTTCGCTAACATTATGTATCGGCTGATATAGATGCTTACAGAATTTTTAGCAAAAATCATTTACACGGATTGAATTAGGAATATTTTTCTTCGGAAAGCAACCAAACGTAATTCCATAGTGAGTAGGTAGATAAAGAATATTCATTATATAAGTATCAACATTCACTTGCGCACACTAAGGCATAGACGTACATACTACAGGATAAAGAACCCCAATGATACCTATACTCTTTTACTTGTTTCAGTCATTTGACTGCGGCCGTGCAAGAGCACCGCCTTTAGTCGAGCGAATCGACCCAGGACTTATTCTTTGTAAGCCTAGTACTTATTCTATCGATCTGTTTTGCCGAACCGCTAGATTACGGGGACGTAAACGCACCACCATCGTTTTTCAAGCGATGCTGGGGGACAAACACAGACACACAAACATATACGCTTACATACATATATATATATATATATATATATATATATATGCACATACACGAAGGGGTTCTTTCAGTTTCCCTCTACCAAATCCACTGACAAGGCTTTGGCCGGCCCGAGGCTATAGTAGAAAACACTCGCCCAAGGTGCCACGCAGTGGGACTGAAGCCAAAACCATGTAGTTGGTAAGCAAGCTACTTACCACATAGCCACTCCTGCGGCTATGTGTATTTTGTAAATATAAATATCCAATATTTTACAACTATAAGTTCTTATTTTCGTTCGTTTCATATATAAGGTTAAAAGATAAATAAAAAATCTCATATATGCCTATCCTTTTGATAAAATATTATTTGCCATACTAAATTTAGACTCTGTCAGCAGATCATGTCTTTCACAAATACTTTATTTGTTTGAAATATAGAGATGCAACTACCCTGTTATATTTTCAGCATTCTGAAACATTACATTTTGGCGATATACTTACTTTGTACTAGATAATTAAAAGAGATATATCATTTAAAACGACAAAAATTGTACATGTGAGTCGTTGTGCATAAATGTGTACGCGCGTGTGTTGATGAGGGAAAGAAGCAAAGAGGCTTAGGTAATTTGAAATAGAAATATATATTTGAAATGAATAGTCGCAGCCCTTCTGGTTGGTTCACCATGTGCCAGCACTAGGATCCATTGTAGGTGTTCTGTTAATCATCATCGCGTTTTCATGAAATTCATTTATTTGTAAAAAAGATTCTATTAATCGGGTGTAATTAATTACTGTAGGAATTAGTTGGTACCAACAATTTTACGCAAATCCTATGAAAAGATGGAGACTTTTGCCGACGTGGATTTTCCCGATAAATACGGACAATTATTAAATGATTAATATATTGAATAAATAGATATCCAGCTAGCTAGGTTATTTCGCACGCATATTAGAACAAATAACTATTGATTCATGCATGTATTTGGCAGCACTAGAGAATAGGTTTCAATAATTAATGCACGAAACATGAAGCAATTCAATTTAATTATCTCGCTTGTTTCAAATACCTACCATTGATTCATTTGCTTTATATACGTATATATACGGTCATGCACACTCGTACGCACGAAGACAAATACGCACAAACAGACAGACATGAACACACATGTCTGATATAATCAGATATGTGAAAGACGCAGCGAGAATTGTAGAGGCTGAAACTAAACTCTAAAAGAATGTACTTTTCGTATAGATCAATCTCATGATACTTGTTCCTCGTCAGAGACGATGTATCACTATTCATTGCCTAGAAGAGAAATTTGAAACTATATCGCAAAATATGTAAATTTATGTCAGCAATGTATTAGGATGTAACATCTATAACCGCCCTAATCTGCATATAATTTATTTGGGGCGGCGCGTAGGATATACTTACATACATATATACATACATTCGTACATACATACCTACATTCGTACATATTACATAAACAAACAGATAATTACAAGTGCATATACGTATGTATAGTATGTACACATAATATTGTAAATTTCAACATTTACTTAGCTTCTATCTAGGTTGAAGTAAACACATATTTACTATATTACACATTACTCTCTGTTGAAGTCTAAAACTGTTTGTCGTAGAAAAGAAGGAAGCAAATAATACAGACATTTGTAAGACTACAGTTGTTTTTGTTTGTGAAGACAATTTCGAGTGCCGTGAAAAGAGACCTTGTTCTGACATTTCCAACAGGGCAATTCTTAGAAGAATTGAGAAGTGTAATGGTGTTCAATAACTACAAGTATAATAAATGCAAAACAATAGAATTAATTAATTAAAAGAAAAGACGAAGAATAATACATAATGAAATATCATCAACTATGAAACAATCCGTTTTATTTTGCGACAGCTTCAATATAGATATTATTGTTATATGTTTGAATCTGAAAAATCTATTGTTAAATTTAAAAACCAGAATTACAACGTCAACGATGAAGACGACGAGAACAATGTCGACGATGATAGATAATATCAACATCAGCATCAATAATTTCCTTATAAAATGAATACCAGACGAGTGAATACTCAATAAAATCTAAATTAAAGAATAGACAATAGCAAATAGTATTGAGAATATAATGCTTTCGCTTTATTGCAAGTAAATTCTCTTTATTTACTTTTCTCATTTGGTTCATGTCAAAAACAAGTTAAGGTTATAAATATAATCATTAGTTTAGTACAATACATGTGAAAGTGAGAGAGGAGAGAGGGGGATTTCTAATTTTTTTTCCAGTTTCCCATCAGTTTCAGTGTTAAGTTTCAAACGAATAACAAAACACTTCACAAATAATTCCAGCACAAAAGATGTACATTATTTTGTACTAAATTGATTTGTTATTTGTACCAAATAGTTTGATCATAATTTGTAATTCTAGCATTGACATAAAAATCCTGGAATTATCTTTTACTCTTCGGAGAAATGTATATAGAATTGATTCAATCGTGTATTACAGGTACCACTACCATTATAATATACCTTCCAGCAAAGAGGAAAAACGCCAAGTTGTCGTCAAAAGCAAAAGTATTGAGAAAGCAAAAGTGCGTAATTAGTAAACGAAGTGTTAAACATAAAATGAGTACACCGCGGCGTAGAGCATGACATTTATTTATTATTTGTACATCATGAGAGAAATAGTGTGAAGAAGAAATGACATAGATAAATGTAGAGCTGTCAGCTTTAATCGGTTGCTGTTAAAAACAAATGTTTGTACAATAATTGTTTAGCAATGCGTTATTATTGGTTGTTATAGGTAATACAAACGGCTCAACATAAAAATGCTAAAACCATTTCCGTCAGTTGTGTAACAAAGATTGCAGAAATGACAGCCAACATCTATTCCTGTATACACATATATTGACATATACTTGCGTGCACGCACACAAGTAGTATGTGTTTATTGAAAAGCTCTATCGTAGTGTGTATCTTATTACGTGATAGCTTATACCTATCGTGAACATGATCAAATAAAAACAGCACTGATCTGAGTGGTTACAACGCTGTAAATTAAGTGTTTTATTTCCTCTGTGTTGAATTATATGAGAATCCTTCTCTGGGCTGTGAGTATAGTGTGTAGATAGGTTTCATGAGTTTCTTTTGTGCGTCTCCGAATGAAGACGCTAATTTATCACATACACAGCACGATGTACGTGCGTTATGGGACTAGCTGTATGTCTATATGCCAATTTCAAGAATTGAACTGCAATGGTAATAGCAGAAATAAAAGTTTTGAGTATCAATAAATTACTTCATTCCTTAACTATTCATTCAAAATTCATTTCTATGACTACAAGGAACATAGTAATATTAGTGGGTAACGTTGAGAAAATTATCCCCATCTATCGAAATAATTATCCAGATTTCGCGTAATTAAATCAGAGACGTTTTGCTTTAGGAAATTAAAACATTTGAACTATATTTAAATCGAAACTGGATGATATGCACTAATAGTGGTTCATTCAATTTTATATCAGGATTTTATAGAATTTTGAATAATTATTTCTATTGACGAAGCATTATCTACATATTTATACTGTCTTATAATTCAGCTCATGTCTCCATATGAAGCATATGCACTCTTAATTTATTGAAATGCTTAGTTAATAATTTTTTAAATAATCATTTTGCTGTAGAAGAATTCATGAATAATTTTAAAACCTACGGAAACATCATTATTCATAACATTTTTTTTTTACAGTATTCTAAGAAGAATATTTTATATTTCGAATTCATCTCCTTAGTATATGTGGAAGGGACAACATCGATAAGTTCTCAGTACGACAAGCGAGATGTCAAAGTATCACGTTACACAGACTACATTGTGATGAAACTAGTCAGCCAATTCTGCTTAGCTGTCAGCAGTGAATGAGCTGTTAAATTTAGATTATTACTAACTATGCCATTGACTGTAGAGATTGAAACTTGTGACTCTAATGTAAAGAGGCACGCTGCTGAAATAGGCTGTGCCAATTACCCAAATTGTAATGGCTAGTGATGACATCTATGTCAGATACACAAGACTCTGGTCATGACTAGAAATAATCCGATTTGAATAAATGTACATGGTACCTTGGAACTCCTTACATATTTAGTTCTATATACAGATATACATTTGAATGAAACTAAACAACTCCAAGCTTTGAATTTTAGTAGGCCTTAACATGAAAACAGTTGTCGGGAGATTAGATTTAATACGTACATGACAATATAAGTGTTCTACAATTGAGTAGATTGGTTTATATATCTTTATGATATGACATTATCCTTTAAGCACGAAATACATTTGAACAACGACAGGTAACGTTGTTCATTTTTCTTTCAATCTATGTTATTTTAAATGAGATTTCCGTTAAACGTTATTTAGACATTTACGTTATTACTTTTTGCAGAAAAGTCCACTATTCATGTTACATTTATGCATTCTAAAAGGCAAATCGTTGAGGGAGTGAAAGTGTTTCTGAATGATCTTACACGTTCATTTTTATTCATACATCGCGTAAAAATCCCATTGTACATAACTTGTAAGAAAGCCTTCCTCTCTCTCTCTCTCACTCACTCTCTCTCTCACTCACTCTCTCTCTCACTCTCTCTCTCTCTCTCTCTCTCTGTATATATATATATATATATATA
>NC_068982.1:19319693-19324922 GCF_001194135.2 Octopus bimaculoides
GGAAATAAACAAATAGTTAGGTATAAGATACTCTGTTACATATCTATCATTGAAGATTTTAATATATATACTACTCTGTAATTCCGTACAATGAAAACGGACCATGCTTCTTTCTATCCAATAATGATTAAATATGAACTTAATTCATCTGTGTGGAGGCGCGTGGCTTACTGGTTAGGGTGTCAGCATCATGATCGTAAGATTGTGGTTTCGATTCCTGGACCGGGCGACACGTTGTGTTCTTGTGCAAACACTTCCTTTCACGTTGCTCCAGTCCGCTCAGCTGGCACAAATAAATAACGCTGCGATGGACTGGTGTCCCGTCCAGCTGGGGAACACATACGCCATTGAAACCGGGAAACCGGGCCCATGAGCCTGGTTAGGCTTTAAAAGGGCGCATTTATTTTAATTCCTCTGTATATAAAGTTGGCGACAAGAGCGTACTGTTGCGACTGTACGCGGCAAAATTTAACTGTGTAGAAATCTTTCGATTGTTGTTGACATATCTTTCTGCTTTGTATACATATACTAACCTAAAACATTGTACGAAAAAAGTAAATCCATATATTTATTGATTGCTCTATAATTTTTATAAACCTATATTTAGAGATTGGGTATATTTGTCATTCAATGAAATAAAAAATATTTGTACAGATCTTAAAGTTTCTATTTACAGGATGAATCTATTCATCATTAAGGCAATTATTTTCGCATGTTTGCGTGCTTTCTTGTGACAGAATTGCTGCGATTAGCATATTAGTAAATTATTAATTTGTTGTAACCATCTACATAGAAAAAAAAAACAACAACAGCTACTATGGCAACAGCGTGGACAGCAGCAGCAACTACAATAATGATAAAAATGATTTCAAACATTGGCACATGGCCAGCAATTTCAGGATGATGAGTTTGCGATTTCGTATGTATTTAATTGGTACTTATTGACCAAAAAAAAAAGAGGAAAGATAAAGTTGACCATGATAGGTTTTAAACTCAGAGATACGTTTTAAAGTGTTAGAAGAAAATATTCTCCCAGATTGCAGCCACAATAATAATAATAATAATAATAATAATAATAATAATAATAATAATAATAACAATAATGATAATAATAATATTAATAATAATAATGATGATGATGATGATGATGATGATGATAATAATAATGATAATAATAATAATAATAATAATAATGATGATAATAATAATAATAATAAGAAGAAGAAGAATGGTTTCAAATGTTTAGCACAAGGCTAACACTTTTGTGAGAGAAAGTTATTCTGCTACACCGACACCAATGCTCAAATAATATTTATTCTATCATCTTAGAAATAATGGAACGCATCGACAGTTGTTGCCTACAATTCGCACTCAAAATAATTTAATATTTAGTTTCAGCTTACACCCATTATTTCACACAGCTGTTAGTTATTCAGGAGCAGCTACATGAAACAGACTGATTTTACTGAAATATACACTGTGCAACGAAAATCTCGGACATATTGATTTTACACCAACTTCACATGTTCTTCTAACCAGGCATGTCTTTCTCATTGGTATAAAATATGCATGTACATAAGCAACAAATTGTAAAGTATATACAACAACACAGACACACTCAAACACATTCAGGCGCCATAAACACACACATACACGTACGCGTATATACACAAATGACAGATCATACTTTCAATGGTCAGGGGAAACAAAACATGTAAAAAGAAATTTTAAACTACAAAATCGAAAAAGAGATATGGCCTAAACAGGATTTGTAGTCAACACATGCACGCTCAAACAAACATATGTAGTCATTGATAGGAGAAATATTGAATAGTATATGTGGGATGAAAATTGGGCAATAATATGTTTGTCGTTGTTAAATAAATATCTGTTTGTAAGAATTATCGTAATTAAAAGCACATCAGGCAACGAGGATATTTATCTTACAAAATGAAGATCATTTATGAGAACTGAGAAATAGCTGTCATGTTAATTGAAGAGTAATATTTTTTATATAATAATTTTGAAAGAATTATTATCTGAAATGTATTTTTCTTATTATGAAAATGTAAAATATTTCAGACTTTTTAACAGTTTAATGAACTGAATTTTATCAGAAACATTATTTTACATTTAAATGATAATAGAGTTTTAAAGTTTTGTGCAGCCTCCCGTCAGCAATAGCAATAAAATGTATATTAAATTATTTCAGGTGATGTGAAAAATAGACTAAATATATATATAAGATACATAACTCGGCTAAAGGCAATAAAAGTTTCAAATGACATCGTTTTTTCTCCACACTGTGTATTCCAAAACCTTACGAAAACGTGTTTAAAAAACACGAGAAAGCGTACTATAAAACCAGAACAAAACCTTTCACATTGCTGTAAAAATCAACATAGTGCAAGTGTAAAATTCCGCATGTGATTCGCAGTAATTTTTTGTTTCTGTACTAGTTTCAGCTCTAGAGCTGCGGACATGCTGGAGCATCGCCATAAGCATTGCTACACCTTCACTACTTGAAACCTTGTCTGTTATGTGATATTTGGTGAGTGAGGGAGTTTGATGTTGTTGCCCTCCTCTGCGTTTCTTTTTCGCGAGGTAGGAAGGTTCAATCGAAACTCTTGAAAGGAGATACATGTAGGACTCTCAAGTATTTTGGACGAATATTGAATAGTTTTCTGTTCTTGAAATCCAAGTTGTTGCAGTATCTGTTCCTACATCCTGATAGCAATGTCGGGACTTTTGCAACTATGCAGAGCTTCCTCGTTCAGCTATTTGTGTAACTTTCAATGCCAAAGTTTGTCACAATTTCTAGGATGTAGAATATGAAAGCGATAGCAGTATTACACCACAAAAGAATTTGCTTTAGCTGATGACACCAATACCGAAGGAAATTTATAACCAACTAAAAGTGATTAAATGTAGAATATTATCTGTTTGGTTGGTTCAGACTGATTCAAGAGGCGATCAGCACATTTCTAGTTAATTTATAGATTGAAATAAAGATTATGGTAATAGAGGTTTCAAAAGAGGTTAATAAATGATGTATAAGAGAAAATATGAAAACTAAAACTTATGTAGGTTAGTATTCTATATATTCAACTAAACGGGAATGTACTCTAGAAAGCCAGAAAACTGCAGCACTCATCTGGAGAAAGCATAACTTATAGAAATTCTTTATTATTTCGCATGGGTTGATTGAATTATTTCTGCTTCTTTCCAAGACTTTTGTTCATATGTTCTTTGTTTTGTACTTCCGAGTTGTAATGAGCTGTTCTCAACCAAATATAAATTGCCTTTCCAATACTGAAAGTAAGTGTGTTGTAAATATGGGATTATTCAAATTTTATAATAGTTTGACTTAATTATATTTCTTAATATCTTTAATGGAAGAGACATCCGTACTTATACTTTATTAATGGCATATTAATGAAAAGCATTATCAGCATTAAGGATATCATTAAAACCATATTCTATATCTGTTTTGCATGTTTTTACCATTTTGATTTGCATATTTCTAGATAAAGTAACTTATATATTATCACAGAAACTATCCAGTGATAAATGGAATGTTGACTAAAGAGTCACACATTATAAACAATTGATTATAAATGTATGCCTCGATTAAACTTTGTTTTCTAGGTATACTAATTTAATTGTGAAGATTGCTTTCTACAAATCCCTGTTAAATTTTCTTTAAGGGGAGTTTCTAGGTTACAAGTTTCATTACAAATATAATTTATGTGGAAGTTGCATTACATGAAAATTGCTGAAGTCATTTTCCCTGACTCGTGTTCAATCAATTCAACTTAAACTAAACTACAGGTTCTTAATTACGAACTTTTTCAGATTGCCCTATGACTTTTCTGACTTATTTTTTAAATGAAACTTAATGCAAGTTTGCAGTACTTCAACATATAATATTATGTTAACTTCCCTTCATATTAATCGAATTTGCAATATCGCGTTAACAATGTCTATTGTATTCAGCATGGACCTATTTCTTTTCAAGAGAAATCATATCTTCTATAATTAGTAATAATGCACATCACTCATTTCACACAAACTTTTCTTGTGTTTAATAATTGGTACGAATCATATCAACTCAACTCCGGGCGTGAAATGAAGAAGCACAATTATACTATTGTTGTCTAGGGTATTTTGTGATATATATATATATATATATATATATATATATATATATATATATATTCATTTTCGCCAGTGAGCAGATTTTTGTAATGTTACTTTAACTGTCCTTATTCAATCAAATGGCGAATATTTCTTGTATACGTGTTTAGTTAAACTTGGCTCTGAATTATAAATTTAAAACATGCAACATGTTTTAGAAAACTTGAAGCATGATACCCGTGTTCTGATTGAATAATTTTATTGCTTATTGTCGATCTTTTAGTTTTGATTAAATCAAATATTTTATTATTTTATTCAAGTCTATTTTGCGAATTTCTGATGGTTCATTTTACCAATAATACTCACTTGCCTACTGTAACTATTCTTTACACCATGGCATATTCCATTATTTGTATATGCAACTATCGTTCTTTTTTCTTCACACTGTGTGTAAAACCAGTTTGGCAAATTACTAAAGTCACTATCAACTTTACAATAATAATAACCCATATTACACTAAATAGATTTTTATCCAGTTAATTTTTGACATTTATAATTGACTAAAAACACTTTACGCACACACATTCCAAACACATATGACTTCTTCAATACGTACGTACATATAATGTATGGTTTTAGGCATGAAAGTTTAATCTTAAGATTATGAATAGAAAATATCATGTTATTGAATGGTAGATCCAATAAACAAGATTCGTCTATGATTCAAAGATTTGTATAAAAATTCTTATCTGTAGGGTTCTTTGGAAAGTCTTATTGTATAAAGCTATTTGAACATTCGTCTGCAATTGTTCATCGTTACTAGAATAGCCAATATATTTAATATCACTATGTACTAATAAAAAGCCAACAGACTTAAGCGAATTTGCATTCATTTACAACTAACAGACGGAATGATTGAACGCCAGATGTTTAATCAAATGTAAAAGTTGTAGTTGTAATGTTGAAGCATAAAACGTTGATGTTGGTGTGAACACAATTATATTCACAGACAAAAACACTCACACATTTATACACCCGCACGCACACACACATATACACGCACACACACATACACACACACACACACACACA
>NC_068982.1:19324932-19329403 GCF_001194135.2 Octopus bimaculoides
GAAAAAAGACGTCAGAATTTTGGAATATATATATGTTTATGTATTTATCAATATGTATGTGTGCATATATATATGCTGTGTCTGTAGAGTGTCATTATACCAATGAAATTTAAAATAAACACACGAATTCACATTAAGAATCTTGCAAACCAATTGAAGAACCAAGTATATGTGAGTGTGTGTATGTGTGTGTGTGTATGTGTGTGTGTGTGTGCGTACGTGTGTGTATGTATATATATATATGGTGTGAGTGAGTGAAAAAGTAAATGAAACTTTTAAAAAATGGACAATTGCCTGAGGAAATTAAAACCTATAAACGGACACGACTGTATATGTGTATTGAGCTAAACATCAATATGTGGTCAAAATGATCGATCAAATTTCGACAGTCACTTCTATATTATGTCTAGTGATTTTAAATGAAAATTTATATATGTGGTATATATGCGTGCGTTTGTGTTCTTTTATTTGCATGTGTGTACTTTCAGTGTCCTCAAATATTTCATGGGCGAGAAACAAATGTTTTGTTTTGAAAAAATTAAGGCCTGCCATGGAATATCAATCTCACTATTTGGGACGAGATGGCTTCTACAGACAAAACATTCTTTACTATTGTCAGAATTATAGTATCTGGGAAAGTTTACAAAGTTCAACGTATGTGCTCTGGAATATTACTCTACCGTTATATCCTGCTCATGAAAGCTAACTTGCTTTAAACAAGGACTAACCTTATTCATACTGCTGGTATCTTTTCCTCTTGTTTCGTCACTTATTCTAGTCTTGTTTTCCATTACTCACTCTATATTCGCTGCAGATCTATAACAATCTAAAGGTGATCATCCACCTCATGACTCACTGATGGTCATGATCAGTATAAAGAAAAATAAAATCTCTTTGAACTTCACTTTTCAAAAGAGACTAAAGAATTAAATTCTTAATTTTGTCATCTGTAAGATTCTCAAAATATCCTTGCACTGTATTATATAGACGTAGATGTAGGGATGGTAAAGTGGTGATTCACACATAACTCTTTACTGAATATAACTGAATATTTACGAAGTTATAAATTACAAGAAAAAATTAAATAATTCCTTTTTAGAACTGTAATTGAAGCAAACAAGTTATAGATAAAAGTGTGAAAATATGGAGTTAAAAAGTCCCTTTGAATCGAAACGTGGGAAGCGGCTTGTGAGACACGAAACTACATCTACTGTAGACATGAGTTTATATTCTTTAATATATATATATTTTAATATTGTATCAGCCGATGAATGGATAATTTACATTCGTTTCTTATCATTAAAATTTCAGCCCCAATATTGACAGTGAATCTAGATTTTGGCATAATTAGCGACATACGTTAGTATATATAAAAAGAAAATATAAAAATATTTCCTGTGCTTGTTTGCTTTGTCTTTCCTCTTATCAGTATGTAATGTCTCATTTTAACACTCAGTAAATGTCCTCAGTCGGATTTCTTTCCCATTCAAGTATCTTAGCATAGAGTTTCAAGATATTTTATGATCATTAGCACATGTGTACTATAACATGCCACTCCCAAGTGGCAGCTCAAAATCCTACTGACATCTAGTTTAAATATATTGTAACTAGCTTGAATGTATACTTATATTTCCAGGAATCTGTGCATATGATAGCTTCTGTAAAATAACTCATTTTCCACACACACAAAAAAAAACAACTTATTTTGCCCACATAGGAAACGGGTCACATTTTCTTAAGCATTAATTGGAAAGTTTAAAGTGTAAGCCATTTGTTCCATAGATATTTTAGTGTACATGCAATTCAGTCTTTATAACACCCCCTAATATGCTTCAGTAATGAAATAATGAGGATAATATTAACTACTACTTATTTCTACTATAGCCTCAAGGCGTGAGAATTTAGGGGAGGGGCTAGTCAAATACATGGACCACAGTGCTTGTTTGGTACTTAATGTATCGACCCAGAAATGATAAAACGCATAATTTCATCTCAGAGTCAAAGATGGACGGAATTCTAGAGTATTCAATCCTTCTGAGATTTGTGAGAGGAGAGTGCAAATTATCATTAAAACGGTGACTTAACCTAATCTCTGTATAGGCGGTAACCCATAAAATCAACTAAGAGCTAAAGTGTGGTGTTAAAGTGGACGATAGATTGTGCTTACTCCATCAGTTTGATCTACTATTCCAAAACTGGTAGTTCGTTGGCTCACAATGCCCGTGAATATCTTGCATATATCACCGAGAAGAAATATAGATTGAGAAATTGAAATTTTACAGTAGGCTCTCCGAAGCCTAACGGTAATTATTCCAAGAAAAAGTGGAAATAATTTCAAAAAGTAATATCATACTTCAATTAAAATTTGAATTTTGTAAGCAGGCAATGAGATAGTTAAGGGAAGTGTTTACGTTTTTCTTTGTATCTCATCTAAACTCGAGACTAATCGATCAGCTGATATTTACGCAAAGAATAAAAGGATGCAAAGACCTTTAGCTATTCAGAATTTACATAATTAAAACGTTTAAATAAGATGTGGCAAATAACGCATGTGGAACAATAAATTTAGATAAATAATTTAATAATATAGTGATGATTTTCAGAAAAAATAAAATTATTTGATATTTCCCTTGTAGACAGAAAACAAACTTACTGGGAGCTAGGAGCGACTCTCGGAAAGGAATACTATTTTCATGCAATAGAAACTGTGTGGTATTTAGCAGTTCTATGCTAAATATTCCATACAGGTTATAAATATTTTTGCGAATATTTCATTGTAAAACGGCTTATGCGCTTTCTCAAATATGCTTACTTTGATGTTGTAAGCTATATTTTTTTATTATGTACATAAAGTATGAATAATATATATAATGGCATAGTTTACAATTTATACTCCCTTATATAATGCTTTCAACAGTGTCTATAGGTTTTCAAATATATATATGCTGTGATGGCAGCTTATAGTATATTTGAATAATATTTTCAAATTCAATGAAATATTTATATTTATAATAGGATATACTATAACCGTAGCGTCTATGTTACATATTTAAAGCGATTAAATTTTTGTATATCTATATGATGTGACATAATATGCATCAATATTATCCTATATTTATTATGTCTATGGTGTAATAAGATATGTTACAAATATTAATAATAATACATTTTCAAATAAAATATCCAGGTTTTGAAATCTGTATTCTGTAACTGCTATTCTGCAGAATATATAAAGTATAGAAAATACATTCTATAAATATATTCCGTAATTATTAGATAGTCAAAGAACTCCTGCACGTTTGAAATATTAATGCTGTGTTTTATCACACAACATTATTTCGCATATTGTCATAATAATGTGCTATAAATATACATTGGGATATATCATTTTGAAATATCTTATGCATGTGAAGGATATATTTCTCAACATTACAATGAAATTAGTTTAACTTCTACACAAAATAACACCATGCCAAAATAAACAAAAGAAAATAGTGAAATGTCGGTATTTCAAACGTGAAAATGAGACTGTAGAGAGAATATCAGTTGAAAAGAAAATGTCGTATTAAACTTTCAGTTATAAAATGAAAGCAACTATAATAATACAGTGTGTGATATAAGTTTGTACTGAATAATAAATCTAGTGTTACTTTTAATTTTGAACAATTTAAGTACAATTATTTTTTATTATTGCTATCAAAGGTTGCTAAATTTCCTTACTAAACACATGAGAGCTCTATTAAGTGCCAAAATTGTACCTTTCCCGAATTCGGCATGTTTGTTGTTGTTGTGGTTGTTGTTATTATTATTATTATTACTAAGACGGCGAGCTGGCAGAATCGTTAGCACGCTGGACGAAATGCTTAGAGTTCAAATTCCGCCGAGGTCTACTTCGTCTTTTATCCTTTCGGGGTCGATAATTAAGTACCAGTGAAACACTGGGGTCGATGAAATCGACCTAACCCCCTCCCCCAAGCTGCCTTTGTGGCAAAAATTCAAAATCATTATTGTTGCTGTAGTTATTATTATTATTATTATTATTATTATTATTATTATTATTATTATTATCATCATCATCATCATCATCATCATCGTCATTATTATTATTATTATTATTATTATTATTATTATTATTATCATTATTCCTTCTTCAAGAAGTTGATGGTAAGTTTGTTGTTATTCATTTTCATTTCTACCACAGCCCTTTCACATAAATATAGACATGAAAATGATATTATAAAACATAAACACAATCCAAAATGCTGTTTTTTTAATGAAATATTCTAAAACATTAACTTCAATTCTGTAACACTGTTAATCACGTCAAACAATCTCAAGTACAAATGTAAATTTGTCTACTTGACTTATCTGGTGTATATTTATGTAAACTAACTTATAATAGGATTATCAGGAAGTGGCATATATATATGATTGTTTATATGTCTGTATATATATATATATATATATATAT
>NC_068982.1:19329455-19331281 GCF_001194135.2 Octopus bimaculoides
CTGTATATTGATACGTGCGTGAGAGTGCATGTTTTGTATGCATCTGTATATATGTGTGTGTGTGTGTGCGTGTGTATTTGTATAAATATGTGTGCATATATATATATATGTGTGTGTATCTGTATCTCTCTCTCTATATATATATAATTTTGTCATAAATTTCTATATGTATACTCATGTTTATGTGTATAATAGTTTTTATATACAACTCTCTCTTTCTCTCTTTCTCTCCCTCTTCTCCCACTTCCTCTTTGTGCATATATACATATTTCATTTAATGTGCATTGTATAAAGATAAGAAATGCAAATAGTGTCTTGCTACTAGTGCCTCATCGATCATTATCTCTGCCCTAGCGAGGGCGGTGGTATTGTTTTTAGTCGTGCGTGTTTGTTTGTTCGTTTGTCCGTTGACATGGACAAGATATCTCAGGAACCGCTGGATGAATTGGGATGAAACTTTCAGTGATGTTTGGCCTCTTAACTGGTACGGATTGATTAGATTTTGGGATCGATCCGGTACAGGATAAGGATTCTGGATAATGTATTATATTATATTTACTTTACTATAAATGATTACGATCTCACTTTAACTTTGAAATCTTTATTACCTCAGCTGCTTGGACTACTGCTCTAACTATAGTTAACACACAGTATAAAATTAATAGCGGAGCTCGAAGCAATGCAACGAAGCTACACAGAGAAAATTATATCAGTGTAACGTACCAGCTATTAGGAAAGGCAGAAATAGTTAAGATTTTATTCCCTAGAACGAAGGCGGGAAAGATATGCAATAATAGACATCTGGAAGAACCAGGCAAGTCTTGTACCAAACGTTGGCATTGAAAGTTACAAAAACTGGAGCTTCTGCATAGTTGCAAATACCCCAGCATCGCCATTAAAATACAGGACAAGATAGTACAAAAGCTTGTGTTTCCAATGCCACAGCTAATCAGTTTCCTCTACCCCAAAATGCAAGAGAGGCCTGCATAGTGTGGAAGTAGGTGTCTTCAGAACGAAACTGGGACTCCTATCTTCAAGAGTTCCGGATGAGCCAACGTCACGGCAGGAAACGCAGATGAAAGCAGCAGCATCGATCTTCCGCATTCACCAAATGCCACATATCCGAGGAGGTCTCAAATAATGAAAATGTAGCAAAGCCAAGGGCGGTGCCCCAACACGACCGCAACGTTCAAACTTAAACTACTTAAGGACTTAAAGACATATATATATATATATATATATATATATATATATATATATATATATATATATATAATGCAGGAATGCATCTATACATATATTCATATCTATCTATCTATCTATCTATCTATCTATCTATCTATCTATCTATCTATCTATCTAGTTATTTATCTGCCTATCTATCTATCTATCTATATTTATACACACATATATATCCATATTGTTTGTTTTTATGTCTCTCACGAGAAGATTAAATGTCAAAAAAGAAAACTGAATAACACACAGAGCATTAATCATCCCAAAAGCAACTCATCTCTTCCACACAAACACCTCTAGCAACAACAATGTTGTTTCTAGTGTCTGTAACCATGGCAGAGAAATATAAAGTAATACGTTGCATCATCTTTTGATTATGAATGAATAACTACAACCACCATGCATTTATTAATGAATTATAGAATTCACTCTTAAAAATAGAAAAATTCTTGATATATTGGAATTGTAATGGCGCCAAGGCAGCACAATTCTTTAGAATAATACAGCGGAGCGACTCAGTAACATGCCTATAACTTTCGTTCATGAGTAATACATATATATATATATATATGTGCGTATATATATATATA
>NC_068982.1:19331659-19332600 GCF_001194135.2 Octopus bimaculoides
TATATATATATATATATATATATATATATATATATATATATATATACATACGCACATATATATACGCACATATATATATATAGATAGATGCATCCACACATACACACACAGATGCAGCACACATGCACACACACACATACACATACATATTTGTACTCTGCCGAAATTTCACCGGTGTGTTTTTCTGGGACATCCACTGCAGAAGTTCCTAACAATCACAATGGTGAAGCGTACGTAGAGAATGAATGATATTACACTAATGTATAAGTTAATTTCTCCCTCGTAGTCATAACCAATAATAATACTAAATATTGAAATAACAAAACCACTATACAGAGAAAATTATTGGATGATGATAATCTAGGTAGAGCTCTAAACTCAACTACAGCCGTTGTTCATCTAATTGTACGCGTAAGGTACACTACGTGTGTGTGTATATGTGTATGTGTGTGTGTATGCACGCGTGTGTATGTGTTTAAGTGCGTGCATCTAATATATAACTATATCTATACAAAATTTTCAGCAGATGTACTGCATTCCTTCTATCTATCTATCTATCTATCTATCTATCTATCTATCTATCTATCTATCTATCTATCTATCTATATATCTATCTGTAGGTCTGTCTGTCTGTCACACACATACACACACACTCAGACGTGTGTATATCTGCATGTATGTATTATTCAACCAGACATGTGATTATGCGTGTGGTTGTATGTGCGAGTACATATGTGGTCCAAGTTGTGTGCTCACGCTATGTATATTGAAAGTGGTAGAAAGTGTACCGAAAGAATGACCAATTGTCGTGTTACTTATTCCCAATGGCCAATGATTTATCTTTTCGTTGCCTGAGGAATAGCACAATGTGCAATCTAGGGTGAAATGGGAAAGGACGAGTCCACGAATATGCTATTGTATGTATATATATATATATATAT
>NC_068982.1:19332843-19336087 GCF_001194135.2 Octopus bimaculoides
ATATATATATATATATATATATATATGTGTGTGTGTGTGTGTGTGTGTGTGTGTGTGTGTATGGAGATAGATAGATAGAGAGAGAGATGCATACATATTTATATATATATTGATGTAAAAATAGTATATACATATATACATACATACTAGTATATATATACATATATGAATATATATTTTTATCTGGTACATGTTACAATCGTTAGACTGCGGCCAAGCTGGGGAACCGCTTTGAATATTTTTTTATAGATTGAATCGACTTATTTTTTAAGCTTGGTACTTATTCTGTCGTTGTCTTTTAGTGGAACCCCTATTTACAAGGACGTAAATATATCAGCACCGGTTGCTAAGCGGTGGTGGGGGACAAACATAGACACAAAAGCACACACATACACACACAAATAAATATATATATAGAGAACAGGCCCCTTTCAATTTCCGTCTACCAAATCTGCTCATAGGGCTTTGATCTGCCCACAATTATAATAGGAGACACTTGCTGAATGTATCACGCATTGAAAGTTAACCCAGAACCATGTGTTTGACAAGAATACTTCTCACCACACATCCATGCCTTTATATATGTAAAGGAAAATAAGTTATTTTAATTTCGGATAATTATTTATTATTTTATCTTGTAGAGAGAGATTCACCATGAATGATTTGTTTATTGATAATTCTTGGATTTTCTATATATGCGAGTTATCTAAAAAATATTGAGTTGAATTGGGAAGGACATTTTCTTTGTTATTTAGAGTTTATATGTGTTATGTATATGTGTGTGCGTGCGTATTTATCTGTGTGGATGTATGCTTGTGTTATGATGAAGTTTTCGAGGTTTTGTTAGAGAGAGAGAGAGAGAGAGAGAGAGAGAGAGAGAGAGAGAGAGAGAGAGAGAGAGTGTGAGAGAGTTATGTGCCTTTTAGAAAACAACTCTTGGAGATATAAAATATTAGAATATGTCATTGACAAGTGGAAACGCTACCTTGATGGCTGTTTTTGTTTGTTGTAGATATTAATAATATTCTGTTCACCCTTCACCCAGCTTTTAAGTTAACGACAGAAACCCATCATTATGACTTACCGATCTTAGACATCCAGGTAAAAATATGTGACTCTACAGTAATAACGGATATACTTTACAAAAACAAACACACAGAAGTATTTCAATTCCTACTTTTACCATTCTTCTCGCATGAAGGAGAATATTCCATATTCTATGACAATACGTAACTTTGCAATAGTAATCAGCACAAAAGTACGTCAAATTCATCTCAGCACACTTCATGAAAATCTGTGAAGATAATATATTTGAAATATTTTAACTTCAACTTAAAATATTTGGGTTCTGGTTCCCATGTAGTGCTTAAAACTGGATTCTTCTTCCAGGTAGATGCAGATATGAACTGAAAGAAATAGAATCTCGTCTATGTGCATGAGGTGTATCAATTGCAAAGAAAATTATATTGGCGACACACACAATTCCCTTCGGGAACGTGCAAGAATCCACCGACCGGCAACACGTCAAACAAAAAGAACTACGCAAGACTACGCTGAGTTAGCATGTGGGAATATGCAGAAAGAGCAGGTTCAAAATCTTTCTCTTCTACAAATGTCCAACAACCGGAAGGCAATGGGACTACATCTTATCAATTCCTACTTACCCAAACTAAAAGTATATAAAAAGTGATGTTTACAAAGACAAGAAATCCTCATTAAGAAAATTAATGTCCCAAGCGAACCTAATGAGATTACCACTTGATATTATTATTAATAATATTCTCGTTTCATTTTACTGAAATAGCCGGAAATTTTCACTTCAATAACCAACATACACATACACAGACATTTAAAAACGTTCTAAAATATTTTGACAGAGTCGCCTTTCTATAAATGACTCACAAAACAACTGACAAACAATACAATGTTTAACCAAAATGGACGTCTTCAGCATTAATTAGAACTATACGAGAATAAATACCCTTTCTATAGCTTGGTAGCATGACAACACACCCAAAATACAATGCAATTTCAAGCATCCCCCATCAAACTCTTCTCTTTCTCTTTTCCTTCTTATTTCTTTGTTCTTGTCCTGTTTCGTCCTGCATTTTTTTCCCTTTCCCTCTCTCAAACCAAGCCTCCAAAATATTCACTCCACACTCATACTTACACACACACACACACACACACACACACACACACACACACACACACACACACACACACACACACACACACACACACACACAAACACAAATACATACACACGTATATATACAGACTTATAGATTCAAAGCAACAAAGAACTTTTTCCTCCCAATTTCATCTAACTAACATACATATAACAGCATGACTTTTCTGCAAATAAATCATTCATGATGAATCTCTCAGAAAGAGATGCAAACGATAAAGAAATAATTATTCCAAATTCTGGATACCTCCTTTTGTTCTTAATATATACAGCCTGTTGTATACACCACTTGGAGAAATGTATGTGTGTGTGTGGGTACGTCAAAATATGCACTGTGTTGGGCATCATAGAATTGGTGTTATATGTGTTTAAATGAAATAATACCAGAATAAACGTTGACACTAATTCACAATATAGTGGCTTCGAGTCCCGAGCTTGTTTGATAATAGCTGCCACTAAATACGTCGTTTCCTTTCGCTGAAGAATAACTTGGCAGAATGTTCATTGTTTGTATCATACGAAATACGGCTAGAGGCATCAGACCGAAATCGCTATTTCACATCGAAATGACATTGTGTTGGCATGTAAGATTTCATGCTAATTAATTTTTCTTGGTCGTTGTAATTTTAATTACTGTGAAGAGAAATTTGAGGCTGAAATATAATTGAAAATTTCTAAAAGTTATTATACGACATCATTTATATGAAATAGGAAAAAAAAACCGTACTGTCAGACGTATACTTCTTTTAAATATACGCATCCTGTTTCTATATGCACTTATATATTTTTACATATATTCGTGAAGGTGCTGAAATGTTCTTGGCTATTGGCAAAAGAAAATAAAAGAGAAGTTATTAATTATGATCGTTTTCAAAATATTCCACTGTAAGATTCACACATTAATTGGGTCGGTTCTTACGTTTTTTAAAGACCTGCAAAAGAACTCAGTAGTTGGGCCTTTCACGATACATTTTAAAAAGCAGGAACCTTTGAGCACACCTCATATATATATATATATATATATACACATATACATACATGCATACACACATG
>NC_068982.1:19336523-19342858 GCF_001194135.2 Octopus bimaculoides
ATATATATATATATATATATATATATATACACATATACATACATGCATACACACATGCATACATACATACATACACACAGACATACACGCAGACAGAAAGATACACAGACAGACAGATAGATAGACAGACAGATGGATAAATAGAATCAAGGAATACGTCTGACAATGACAAGTCCATCTCGGCTGCCACCATTGATGCATGCTAAATATATATTGCAATGAAAGTAACTATTGCACGCCTGTGCTATGAATAAAGCTAGTGACAAAACTGTACTTCAGCAGAGTTCCTTAAGTATGGAAGTCGGATCTGTCTCGTTTCAATGACACTATATGTCACAATGCTTACGCTATTCCAGTGCTAGTGACAACATTTGGGATACTTGATAAAAGTGTAATATATCTGTTTAACAAAGAGCTATATGCAGAGAGATATGATCCGTCCAGGCAGCCATTAAGTTCCACATTGCGTCATCGAACAAAAGCTAATGAACACTAAAGGAAGAAATGACTATATTATGTTTATAGTTAATACATGTTTAAAATTACATTATGAAATTAGGTGCAGAAGGCCTAACTAAACATCTCCGAGTTTGCAGTTGTCCCATGAAAACCAAGGTCGGCTGGACTGAAGTACGTGGAAACTTCGAGGAGATAAACTCATCATACTAGGTGAAATTATATATCGGTTAAATTCTGATAATGCTGTGATATCAAGTTTCATTCAGCAGGTCATGCCTTTACTATCCAATAACAAGAGAGCTACAAAATACCTGATCACAAAAAAAGATATATAGGAAAGTCTCTAAATCTCATCTCCACACTGTAATGGTCGACTGATATCGCTCATCATCAGTAACTCTCGGAAAATGTCTGCAAGAAAGTATCAATAGAGAACTGATGGGAAACCTACAGTTCTCATATTTATCAAGTCTATACATTTTTATTTGCCCTAGTTATCATAGATACACGGCTCAACGTAAGCATGAGCTTCATAGAAAGCTACAAATCCTTGGGTTCTCTATATAATGAAGAGAGGATTTGCACTCTCAGAACACAACTGATCGATGGGACAGTCATTATTATTAAAGTATTCAAGGGATTTTCCGTTATAGGCTCCTGAGTGAACAAATGCACCCAATAGCATACAAATGCATCCTATATCCCAACAAAGAAATGAATGGTAACAAGACATGAAGATGTGTTTTTTTTTTGTGACATGTACATCCACGAGTGCAAATTTATTCATACGTCAGGCATACATGTATACAACAGCCAATCTAGAAAACGAAAATCCCCTGCAGTTCCTTGATTCTATATTTTCCCCTTTATTAGTGACCGCAAATGTGGAAACATATCTTAAACACGCCAACACGCTCGAGCGCGCATATAGGGGTTTTCCTGTGTGCATTTACATATAAATGTATGTACACAGCTGCGGTTGGCATTGTGTTGCGTTGAATGCATATCTGGAGTTGCAGGGTATATATACGCGTAATCATTATGCTTCTCTCCAACCAATTCATTTCTGATCTTCACCGCTTATTTCTATGTATCTAATCTCTGTCAATATGTCTTTATACTTATGCGTTTCTCCGTCTCTTTTTCTTTCCATCCCTATTTTCATTCTCTCTTCCTCCTGTCTGTAAATGTTTGTGCTGTCGGTGCGCTTGCACGGATACGCATAAGCATTATTTACGTCTGTTTTACTATTAAACATAAGTCTCACAAATTTAGAAACGTTAAACAAGAATGCACTATTTATATCACTACATAGCAAGTAATTCCGAATGAAAATATTACTTAGTCTCAACTAGAATAAGTCTGTAATCATGCTTCATGTTGGGATGAAGCCATACGGCATTCCTCAGAAAACTACTAGAACAGCAAAAATCGGTAAAAGCTTAGACAAAAATAGCGTTGAGTTTTCAGCGTCTGATTACTGAAATTAGCTGCTATATTAAGTTGCCTTCCTTATGTATGTATGTATGTATGTATGTATGTATGTATGTATGTATGCATGTATGTATGTATGCATGCATGCATATATGTATACACCTTTACATACACATACTTGGGTGCATGCACACGAACACACGCACACAAAATTTTCTCCTTGCCCGTTTAAATTTGATGTAACATCACCGACAATGAATGTGTCAGCTAACGAGTAGACTTTTATGCGAAAACATACTTACTGTTGTACCATTTAAAAATATCCATTAATTACAACTGTTGTCGCGAAAACAAGTATGCTAATTAGAACAATGTATTTACAAGGCCTCGGTTCATATATCCAAACTGAAGCGACACACCAAATTTTCCTCTATTCACGAGACACTGTTGAAACTATTTATACACACGAACACACACACAACTCCCTCACACACAAACACACACACATCAGTCAATAAGTGTGTAAGATTCTAAAGTGTAGACGTGTTTTTTAACTTGTGCTATCAAAGTCATAAAAAAATAGACAACACTAATGGAGCTGATACTTCAATGTTATGTTCGTGTATTAATGGTTTATTTGGACTAGCCATTCAACCAGGGTATTATTCAATTGGTACGGAGCGCTGAGCTAGCAGAAACGTTAGTACGCCGGGCGAAATGCTTAGAGTTCAAATTCCGCCGAGGTTGACTTTGCCTTTCATCCTTTCGGGGTCGATAAATTAAGTACCAGTTACGTAGTGGGGTCGATCTCATCGACTTGCCCCCTCCCCCAAAGCTTCGGGCCTTGTGCCTAGTGTAAAGAAGATATATTATTTAAAGGCGACGAACTGGCAGAATCGTAACGCCGAGTGAAATGCTCGCGGTATCTGGTGCGACTTTACGTTCTGAATTCAAATTCCACCGAGGTCGACTTTGCCTTTCATCTCTTCGGGGTCGATAAATTAAGTATCAGTTGCCTACTAGTTTCGATCTAATCGACGGGTGTACTCCCACAACATTTCGGGCCCTGTGCCTAGAGTAGAAAAGATTATACAACTAGTACGGTGAATATGGAGCAAGTTTACAGGATGTTGCTCCAGAAGTGAAGATTGCATTCTCATCTAAATTTCTGTACACTTACGTCACTAATATTTCAAGCAAAGGCACGAGTGCTGCAAATTATCCATCATTCACAACTTCTCGCTCTTTTTGTCTCACTCTGTCTTTTCTCTATGAAGGCATTGTCCCCTCAACATAAAAATAAATAAAATTCAATATATGTAACTATGCAATATGTTATTTGATTTTATGTTTAATTTCGCGGAAATTTAGATGCATTTACTAATTTTATAACTTATAGACCTGAATTCAATCCGCAATTATTTATCATGTAGCAAGAAAACAGTGACTGAGCCAATACCAACTACACATTGATTATATGTCTTCTCTTCAGAAGAAAAAAAAATTTAAAAACATGGCTTATAGCGTTATTAACCAGTTGTTGGTTTCATGCTTTTTGACCACTTTCTCTCATTATATTCTTGTTAAATCCGGTTGCAGAACCATCAGGATATGCGTCAGTCAGTAAAAAATATGTGAATTGATCTGTTCAAGACAATAACTAGCTTGCGTTGGCAGCAGATTTATTGACTATTCTGAAGTTGTTTCCGCATACCACCTTAGTAACTCAATACTTTTGCCTGAAAGCGTTTGTCTGTCAATTCTTATTTTAGGTTTGCTCTGCTATCTAAACGAGCTATACCATTTAAAATTTGCTTTTATCTTCCTTTAGGTTATTTTCCTTCGAATCTGCAGATTCTTGCTTTTTAGTTTTGTTTAATGTTTTCTGCCGGCTGCATATATGTGTGATTTCTATCTTCATATTATGTAATTACTTCAGCAAATCGAATAACAACACGAACAAAAAGTCGATAGGAAAATAAGAAAACAAAGCAAAGCAAAACAAAAAGAAAGAACAGCTGTAAGAAGAAGAAAAAATTGCTAGAAAAATAATAACAAGAAAAACAAGAGCTGCAGTAGCAACAACAAGAATAATAAAAATAATATACGACATCAATCACGAAAGACACTATCGACAACATAATGACAGATTATTGAATATTAAGCATTAAGCCAAATATTGTCAATATTTGTGTAGAATTCTATTCAATATCAATATCTTATGAAAAATTGTGTAGTCTTATACAATTGTGCAAAAAAATATTGAACCTTTTGCAGTTGCTGTTCGTTATATCGGGGTTAGATTTAGATGGTGCATGTGTTCTTACTAACAGTGATTTTCGTGTAATAGCTCACATTTCCCGCTACATCAATTTGTTTCAGAATTTCTAATCAATAAATTATATCTAAATCCAGAAATCAGAAAAAAGATAATTTAAAACGTTCGGATCAATTTTACTATATACATTAGAGTACATTCCGTACTTATTTTAATAAACTTCCTCAGTGACTCTAATTAGTAATTTCATTAAAATTAATAATTTCATAAAATTTCATAAAATTAAACAAAAAGATTTTATGTCAAAACACCAAACTTTTTTTTTTTATTAAGAAGTATTTTGGTGGAAGAAGATATTAAATTGAACGCTGAAGTCATATAGAATATTAAATTTGGATCGTAAATAGATTTTTTTCAATAATACATCAGAATAAAATCATACACCGTTTTTTAACGTGTATAAGGAACCTTTTATTGTCAAAAATTAGGTTAAGGATATAAGGGAGTTTCTTATACATGGATAGTATTATAATCTCTAACAAAACCTTTTCTCCAAATTTTAAGCCCCAAACATTAGGGGGTTCATTATACACGTTAAAATACGGTATATTAAAATCAGGTGTAGATAAATAAATCGCCAGTTTTAATAACGCACTTCCCATTTCAATAGAGGAGTTCGTAAGTGGGAGAAATTATGCTTTTAGAGATAGCATTCCTTTTAGATACTTCTAGTAATGTAGTGATTATTATGAAAGTATAGACAGGGAATCATAATAAGAATGAATATACTGATATTGAAAGTAGGCTACTTAAGATCGGAAACGTTGCACAATTTGCTCAGTTGACGTTGCATTGCCTGCTCCTTTCTATTATAGGTAAAAGAACAGACACTTTGGAAGAGCGGATTAATCAATTCCGTCGACCTGAGTACTTGACTAGTACTTATTTTATCATATTAAAAAGGATGGAATGCAATGACGAACGCGGCGGAATTTGAAGTGAGAATGTAAAGACGAACGAAATGTTGCTAAGCACTTTGTCCAACGTGCAAACGATTCTGCTAGGTAGCCGTCTTATACGTTGCATTAAATATTAGTTTCAAATTTTGGCACAAGACCAGTAAGCTCTGTAGGGGAGAATGTTAATTACATCGACTCCAGTACTAAAGTGGTACTTATTTTATCAACCACAAACGATTGAAATGCAGAGCCAACCTCGGCGGAATTCCTATCCAGAACAAAAAGACTGACGGAATACCACTAAACATGTTGCTCGGCGCGCTAACGAGCCAGCCTCTTGGTCACCTTTTGTTGCATAAAACATCAAGATCGATTTAAATTGAAACGTGTGGCTGTATGCACACGTGCGCACACACACATATATATTATTTCAAATTTGTGAGAACGTAAATAGAATAATATATAAGTTAAATAAAATTAAAACATATTCTGGTTTTCACGTTAGCATTTTCATACATACTCATCAGATTCCAAATGATTCGAAATCTGATGAGAACTCTATGTGTGGAAACGCTACTTTTGTTAAAATACCATAATAAAAAACGTGAAGGCTAGACTATATTTTAACCTTATTCAAGATAGATAGATATGTATGTTTATATATGTACACACACATTCACACTCATTCACACAAGTACCATATATATATATATCTTCGTTAAAAGATAATAAAATATAGAGCAGTTGTTTGTTTGTTATTGTATGTGTAACGTAATAGTTTAGGAAAAAAAAAAACATTGGTTTCGTATCTAACGTGAACTAGACATATCTTCAGTTTCTCGAAACGATAACTGCTCTCTGCAACACGGGTGATAGTTCAAGAAATATTGGTCTTAAAAAACTATGGCCGGGCGAGTTGTCTACCTTCGTTGATAGCTAGGTCTTCCAATATTTAAGTAAAAATTTCGGAAATTTTTTCTTCAGAATTAGGAAATCTAGCTATCAAGCGAAAGAAGACAACTCGCCCGGCCATAATTTTTTAAGAGGAATATGTCTTGAACTATCACCGGCGTTCTTGAGTTTTTAAAATAAAACATTCTTTGCAGAGAACAGTTATCGTTTAGAGAAACTGAAAAGATGTCTAGTTCACGCGAGATATGAAACCAATGTTTTTTTCTAAACTATTCCGTTTTAAATATATATAT
>NC_068982.1:19342873-19348496 GCF_001194135.2 Octopus bimaculoides
ATATATATGAAAGAAGGTTTGAAAATGCACTTATTTTAAACATATATATATATATAGGTAAATAAAAACTTCGAGTTGTGCAGACGATACCGGTCTGACTTGGTTCCTCAACTTAAGTACCTAATTCAGTGTGTGTGTGTGTGTGTGTGTGTGTGTGTGCATCATCAGGTTACTTTTGTATCCTGATAGTAGAGAACAGAATTTTTTGAACCAGTATTCTGAAAAGAGCGTACGGGTGTTATTTACAATCAAATTTCTTATGCATGAGGCGCTTTGCTCTAAATATTCACACTAAGAGAAAGGTTGTGTAGTGAATAGAGATATCAATGACTATCTATTACGGTTGTTGTTGATCATAAAATTAATTTTGTAATTTCTACCGATTTAAAAATATAAATCAGTCGAGTAACGTTTCAAAACATTTTGACATAATACAAAGCTCTTTTGTACTACGTTTCTAATGTATTCTAATGAGTGTCATTTAATTTCAGATTTTATTATTAGAAGGGAAAACGCTGTTCATCTCTTATAAGCAACTCACAGCTAACATATACATTGCATACAAAACGTATACAAAAATGTCTCAACACACATATGTAATTACTGTCTCTATCATCCTCTCTTTCTCTTCATCTCCATTTCACTCACTCATTCATACTCTCTCCCGCTTTCTCTCTGTCTATCTCTCTCTCTCTCTCTGTCTCTCTGTATATATGTATGTTTGTGTGAGTGCTCTTATACATTTGCTCAGACCCACATACGTATTCTTGTCATCAGCTCATAATTTTGGTAGGATTTACACATATTATAAATGATTAAAAATCCATACCACAGTTTTTGTCTTGTAAAACATGTTCCTTCTCATGAAAAAGTTTGAGGGATAAGTATACTTCTTTGAGATATTCTGAAGACCATAATTAAATTTTCACTGAAATTTTTTTTATTAGATACCTAATGTTTTTTCTTTGTTTCCTTCCGGATTAAAAAAAAAAAATCACTGCTAGATTTTGTCTTTCGTTCGCAAGCTAAAATTCTAATAACAGCTTATTCATTAATGCACGAGTTCGTCATTCATTATATCAAGAGCGAATGAGCTCTATCTATTAAACATGCATGCCTATATGTTAACCTATGTTCATGTATTGTATATGTATATGGCACTCTGTAAACATGCGTTTGTAAAGGATTATGTGTGGCTCTATTGAATACATATTGCATGTTCTGTGTGACCCAGTTGTTGGGTGCATAGTGTATATGTATGCTCCAAGATGCTGAGTTAAGATAATATAATCACTTGTATCAGTGAAATTTGATCTATGTTAACAATGAGCGTATTTTCAAGACGTTTTATTTTACGTTACTTAGGAAAAAGTAATAAGCCATGTCAATTTAATTTTTCTTTTACCTACCATTAATAATATCTAGTTATCTACTTTTATATGTATGCGTTTGATTTTTAATGTGATTGTATTTGCAAATAATGAATATCACGTAAGCTTACATACATAATAGTGTCGTATTTCTTCATGAAATACGTGAAAATGGATAGATATAATGAAAGTTATATCCATATTATTTTACGCGTTTCACATAGGACAAAAGTAAATGACAGAAGCATACGGTAATGCATTAAGAATTCTGAAATACATATGCTCATAATTCTGACGTCTTATCATAATGACTCTTTCCCGAGTGGTTGCTAAGAAATTGGCGAGAATAATTATGTTTCCATAGTCGCAGAAAATAGTAAGTAACTGGCATCTCTAATACCCTTGAACAGCCTGGTGTGGTGATTGCAAATAGAAGAAATATTGTTGGTACAAGACAGTTATTATGATCATTGAACAACAACCTGATATGCGACGCCAACTTTGTCGTTATGTGAAACTGATCAAATAACGTCGATTCTGGTGACCCTAGCTTGTCGTAGACGAAGAAAATAGAACTCAGTGTAACTCATAATCTTAATTTCATTCGAAATGTTGTTCTTCAACTGACGGAGACGAGTACAATCTGTGTTCTCGGCGAGACATTTAATTTCATTTTTGAACCTGGAGGCTAAAATAAATGAAGCAGCTAGAGAGATAGGAGATTAACTGAATTTACAAGAAAATCTTCATAGCCATAACGAGGCTATATATACCCTGTACTGCAAGTTTGGGGCAGTGGTCATTGATTAAATGGAAGAAAGAAAAGAATGATAGGTGTAACGTTTAAATAAAAACAAAAAAAGAAGGCAAAATAAAGTAAAGAATAGAAGCAACGGCGTTCATTTTAAAATGCGTAGTTATGAAAATATTAAAGAATGAGCGAGAAAGTTATGACCTAATGAACAAGAATATCTATCATCGAATTCAATCTACATAGCTCTACAAATATTCCTATTGTTATTACGATGACCAAAACTAGATATTTTAAAGGTTATGCAAATTCGAGAGAATCTGTCGTAATATTTGATTATACAGCCAGAACAATCGAATGCGAAATCAACAGTCGAGACATTAAAACATAAAACAGCAGACATGAGGGAGTGTAACTAAAAATACATATCTAATATAAGTACATTGCTTCAAATTATGTTAATGTGAGGTTTACATGATTATATAGCTCCCAACCTCATAACTATAACTTATTATATCGATCTCTGGCAGGATGAAAGGCAGTGTTGACCACACTCTAATCACATTTCAGAACATAAAGAGACGTAATTAAATGCCACTGTTCATTTTCTGCCTGTTGTAATGATTGATCCAGAAATATACCATCAACCTATATATTCTCTTTGTGACTCATAACTCTCTCTCTCCGCCGCTCTCTTTTTTTCTTTCCTTCTGCACCTCACAAAGTTTTCTCACAAGCACGCGCAAATTCACTCGGATATTGGGTGGGGAAGATGCGACCCAATTTTGTATAAAAGAGCAGTTTTTTAACACCTAGCTCTGCCATTTTTTACGGCAATATCATCTTGTTTTCAGTAGTAATAGAGGATGAGCCGAAAGTCATGCACCAAAATATTTCACTATTTATATTATTATTATTGCTCAGTAGTTCTATTTTTATAACGTGCTTTCACTTCACTACGGAGCGCAGCTCTGTGCGCCTTGGGTATGTGCTGTGGTTTGCGGTGATGCTCTTATGGTTACTGTATTGAAAGTGTTTTGCGTAGGATGTGTGCAGTGCCCAGTAGTGCAATTTTCTACGTTATATATATTTGTAAGTCCTGGTGTTTTTGTTATGTATTTGTCTGAATATTTTTTTTATTATACCTAAGGCACCTACTATGATAGGAATTGTTTCTGTTTTTAGATTCCACATTCGAGTTACCTCTATTTCCAGGTCTTTGTATTTTGACAGTTTCTCCATTTCTTTTAGGGAAACGTTGTCATCTGCTGGTATTGATACATCAATTAGAAAGCATTTTTTTTCTTCATGATCTTTGACAACTATATCTGGTCTATTGGCGTTAATTTTTGGCCTTTTCTGGTGTGTGTTTATACCATCTTTTTTCTGATGTTATTCCATAGTGTTGGCATAGCTTCCAGTGTATATAGGTCCCAGCTATGTCGTGTCTGTGAATATATTCCTTCTTAGCCAGGACTTATCATTATTATTATTATTATCATTATTATTATTATTATTATTATTATTACTATTATTATTATTATTATTATTATTATTATTATTATTATTATTATTATTATTATTATTTATTTATTTATTTATTTACTTTGTACATCATTTACAATTGCGTGTGAATTCATCATTATTTTTTTGAAATTTTATTCAATTTTAGAAAAGATGATGCATATCTTAGAGGACTCCGTTGCATATTGAACTTGTTATGTGCGTGACTTTTGCCCCGCTCCCCGTATATCTTTCTACATTCGCATCACCAGCCCTTCATAATTTCAAGAAAAGTGAGTTGTAACGTGAAGGAGGTTTGGCTAGCGTTGCTGTTCCAGTGAATCAGATAGAAAGTTTGGGATGTAATTGAGGTTGATGTAAATGAAAGCGTCTGGAAGCAGCGGCCACCATTTAGATTTATGCTCATTATTATTTTTATTATTATTCAGGTCACTGTTTGGAATCGAACTCGGAATCTTGGGTTTAATAGTCCGCGCTCTTAACCACTACGGCACATGCCGTTAAATGTAGATAATGTAAATAATGTCAATACACGTATGTTTCAGAACAAAGTGCTAGATGACCGAAGAGCAGAAATAAGAGAGATGATACAGAAAAAAAATGGCCACGTTCTATCAATGATTTCATAATGAAATTCATAACACAATCATTATTTTTTCCTGTGTTATCTCTATATTTGAGAACAAGTGGCTCTTTACATTCCAGTAATCCAGCAGTTGTGCAAAAAAAAAAAAAAGCGATAGATTAAGTACCATGTTTCAAAATAAGTATTAATGTCGGTTTTTTCGAGTTAAACACTCCAGACGGCACTCCAGCATTGTTGATGTCCAGCTGTTTTTTCCAATCTACATACCTTCATGTCTCGTCTTTAGTTTCATTGTATACAAGTCTGACGTAGGAGTGTAATTTCATTTCTTCTCTCCTAGGCTTTCGTACAAAAAAAAAAATTAAAAATTAAAGCAAGGGAAGTATACTACTAAAAAGATTTTGTAACAGTCCCTTTAGTCGATAATATCTCGAGGTAAATTTATATTTAGAAACCAAATACTACGTGCGGATAAATAACAAATAATAAGATATGAAATACTGAAAACATATCTAAAAATTATTCAACCGTTGCTTTCAAACTGTGTAGCAGTGAAATTAGATGGCCACTGTATTTCTCCATGTATATTTAGCAAGTGGCCATCTGATCTAATTCGTGCGAACATTTGACAGATATGGTTGAACATACTTCGTTTTCTGAGTGTTCTGTATTCTATGTCTACTTCACGTATTTGTTACACACTAGCACACGTGTGAGCGCACGCATTCGTAATATGTATATACAATAGTCACTCGACTATCACGAATGTTACATTACAAAAACCCCTGCAACCTAAGCTTAAATAATAAACCACGATAGGTGAACCATGATATGTACTATGTGCATGCACATATACATATACATATATATGTATATATATTTATATACACATATTTATGTGTATATATATGTATATATATATATATATGTATATATATACACATACACATATACACACACAAGGATATATACATGGACACATATATATATATAAACACATAGAAATAGATACACATGCACACACACACACACACACACATTGCCTATATAGGAGTGTGAATGGCCTAGTAGTTAGAATGTTGCACTCACAATCGTTGCGAGATCATGGTCTCTTGACTTGCCTTTAGTTCTTGATCAAAACAGTTCATCTTACTTTCCTGTGCGACTATGTCGACGCCAGCCATGTGTCAATTTGATGGAGAGGGTGAGATAATGTAGAACACTTGCATCTGATCGGTTTAAACAAGTCATTTTCGAAGCAAGTTAGGAAATGCTAGGCTATGTATAAAGCTTGAAGGGTTTTAAGGCTATTTATGAGTGCATATATATTGCGTATTCAGCAAGAAATTCCAGGACTGTCTTTCTCGAACGACAAGATACTTCCATCATATA
>NC_068982.1:19348602-19349459 GCF_001194135.2 Octopus bimaculoides
ATATATATATATATATGTATTTATGTATCTATGTATCTATGTATCTCTGTTTATCTACCTCTCTCCCTCTCTCTCCCTGTCTGTCTTTTTCTCTCTCTCTCTCTCTTTTTCTCTCTCTGACTCATTCCTTCTCTCTTTGTCTTCGCACACTCCGACACACACAAAAGCGTGTGCACAACAACGACAGTTTGTCTCGATAATTTTAGGACTGCACATTTAGCATTAAGTCCTCAGATAGATGGAAAAGATGTTAGACTTATGATCACTGAAGTCTTGAGAGAAACACATTTAAAGTCCATATACACCACAACAGCTGCATCTGTTTGCAAATTTAATATCCCATTAAAATAAAGTCGCTAAGTGCAGATTAACTACTGATTATTTTTATACGCTACGTGTACCTAGATAAACAGGTGTGATAAAAGCTGAAGCTACTTATTGTTCAAAACGATTTTCAATACAGCCTTTAGTCTATGTATTTGCTGAACACATACAGTTATTGATAATTTTCCGAGTGAAACACTGGATATACGCGTGTGTGTGTGCGGATGTTTGTATTAGAAAACGCTACATGATCTACCCACGTCCTTTGATCGTCTTTGGGAAAAGCAGGCATGTCATAACATCCAATTACACAACTGCAAGAATGAAGTGAAATCAATAAGCAAGGAAATCAATATATCACCCTGATTACAAAGAGGCAATCACCACATTAGGACGTATGTTTAAATATCCCCCCTATATGTGTGTATACCTATATATACACATATATAATTATATATATATACGTATATACGTATATATATATAATTACATATATATATATACATATATATATATATATATACATATATATA
>NC_068982.1:19351878-19358491 GCF_001194135.2 Octopus bimaculoides
AAATAAATATGTATATTTATATATATATATATATGTATATATATTTGTAAATAAATATATATACTTATATATATATATATGTATATATATTTATATACACATGTCCAATTTAGATTTTAATCGTATTTGATATATTCATCTGTTTTGCATCACGATCTCTTTATTTTCCCGCCACTCGAACATGTCTCCAGAATTTATTGCTGCGGCCCCACGTTTTTACTTTTTATGATTTAGTAGGTGTTTCTAAAATCCTCGGTATCTTGATCCATGTCTACTGAGTTTAGTTGTGTTATTCAACATCGTTTTACTAAACATTATGCTACTTCAAAAACGATGCAAGACTGGTATCCTTGCTTTCAACCTTGTCTGCAAATCTCTTTCTTGTTTTGCGATTTACCAAGCAGCTTTAGATACGCCATAAACTATGATACGAAATAATCTGATATATACACTGTATTGTTTTTGGTGTGTTTCCCTCGATATCAGTACATCCTACGTATCCATTTCCATAAAGGCTTTTACATTTACATCCGGTTTAATGCGCTTGCGAGGGTAAATCCTGTTCCGCTTGAAGATTACAGTTAGAGTATTTTACTTGGTGAAAATATTGCAGTCACTCTTGCTAGTCAAACGCTGCTCTTATAAACTGGTTAAAGTGTTGTTTCTAAATACAGTTCCGCCAACATACGATTTGAATAATGTCACTTGAGACTAATGCGTCGAAAGAATTTGCAGTACCAATATCTCGGTTAGGTTCGTCATACTGAATCATCTGTCATTCTTGTAGAACCACTTGGGATTTTGCTATGATAATTGTGATCCTAGGAAATATATTTTGTTGGCTTCTGAAACTGAAAAGGCAGTAACCAAATCACGTTTCACCTTCTTGTAAAAATATCTACTCTAAAGATTCAAAGGCGACAAAACGTTGCTGCATATATAATCGCATGAATAATCAATATGAAGATAAAGAATGCCAATTATCACATTTCTATCGAACGGAATATAGACTTAATGGAATCTTATTATCGTTTTCTCTCAAATCCATTAATGATAATCTATTTGCTTTATTGAAAATATGGAAGAAAAGAAAGGTAAAAACTGACACTGTTTTCCAGAATATAAGAACTGTCACCTATATAATCTTTCAAAGAACTATATGCTGTCAGTTACAAAAATGCATATGAGAGAGAAGTATCTACACAACCGACGTCGAGGTCATAGCATAGAAATATTTTGGTATGATTTATATATTTTTAAACTCTAATTGTAATTCCTTATTAATATTTTAACCATGAATAACGATGAAAAATTTTAAAATTGGGACTGTACATTATACATTTATTGATATGTACTGTCTATCGTAAGTTTAAATCCGATTGTAATACTTTTCCTTTTACCCAAATCAATGCAATGATATCTAGTAGGATTTGGAACTTATATAATGCAGCATAATTTTCTGTCTCCCAAAATTATGAAATACTCTTAGTTAATGCAAGGAAGTTGCTCTAACTGTACATAAATTCCCAGAGACCAGGTTTGAAGATTATAGAATATTTATTTTCTTCAATGTTCTGAGTTCAGATTCTACTTGGAGTGGTGTTACTCTTCATATCAAAAAGAGAGATAAATTAATTATGTACTAGTAAATCTAAGAACTGATTCAACCTATTAAGTTTAAATTCTATATAAAATGGTCTTGTTCCATACCGTATATATCCCAGCACTTCCACATAGCATTAACGATTAGATGCCCAGCAAGATGTCTAATTTTGCCTAAGAAATCTCCTTTATATCACACTATAGGGTTTCAAAAGTAAAAGTCATTCGAAAAAATGTAATTGTAGATATGCAAAATAAAAGCAGATGGCCTCGACTGAGATATCACTGCTTGTCCATGAGGTAAACGGAAAAGAACAAAAAATAGAAAATATCTGTAATATATTCCACTATACGTTGAGTTTTAGAAGCAAGCAGATGATGTTGGCCTGTCCACAATGTCAATGCAGCAAACGAGCGTTTTTAAATTAAGAGATTCCTGAGTATTTTAGGTATAGGGGGATATCTAATTATAACTATAAAATTATAATGTTGTTGAACGGATTAGCTTGAAAACTGCCAGGATTTAGGATTCCGCATCTATCAGACTTGTAAAAGGTACAAATGAAGAGTATATATCAGTATAATAGATATGTATTCGGCATGTATTTTCGTCCTGTATCGCTTCGACGTACTAAAACTCAAATAATCTCAAAATATCGAGTGGGAATATCCGTATAGCCTTTATAATCGAGCAGATGCAAAGTAGACTAGGTAATTGGTTAACGGGTATATTACATATTGCAGTAACACAACATTACTTACCAAAAGTCTGAAATAAAGTAGAATTTACAAATCATGAACCTTAGAATAACCGACGTCCAACAAAAATGGTGAATTAATTCGTTTCCAGGACAACAGTGATATTAAACAGAAGACAAAAAGTCTGAAAAGCTAGTTTGTCATGCTGATAGATTTAGTACGAATCAATATTCCAGTTTCATCTATTGATTACGGATTAGCACTGTAGATGGCAGTATACGTTCATGATATTTCACTCTATAAAGCAAAAAGTAAGCTGCTATCAAATTACCTCGGAAAATAAGTTTTCTATGGCTCCAACTAAAGGCGTGATGCTGAACGGATATAGCAATTCACGCTGGAATAATATACAGCGAAAAGAAAAGAAAGAAACGAAGTTGTTCTCTTTTATCAATGATTCAGTTAACTGATGCATAGGAAATCGAAATAAAAATATTTTAAATAGTCAGAATGACTACGTGCTATAGCACGTAGTCTATACGTGTCTTTGCGTGTACACGTGTGGGTGTTTGTGCGTGCGTGTTGGTGTGTGTTGTGTGTTTGTGTGTGTAGCAGTGGATTAGTACGTGAACTTCATTTGTATCGCTCGGCCTCTGCTTCAAATGGCCTCTCTTCTCGTCTCGGGAGGGTTTTGGAAATCATAGCTAATCATCTGCATATGTAGAAGAAACTAAAATAAATAAAAGAGAAGGTAGTAATGCTTTTACACATGAAACCTGTTGCTCTTTGATTTCTAGAACAAAGGAACTATCAGTATAAATAAGTATACTATCGTTACAAGCCTTGATCAAAGACTTGTTATAAATATATCTGTGCATAACTCAATACATAAAAGAACTTAAACGTTACATCGTTATCTAGCATGCCACGCAGTATAATTTCGGTACCCTGCACTTCAAGTTCGAATGCTACCGGAACAAATATTACGTTTCATCATTTATAAGTTAATAAATTTAGTACCCGTCCAACAGAGCATATTAGAAGGATTGTTACTTTATTTGAGAAGCGAAGTCATTATTGATGATATGGTTATTTGCTTTCCGAGTATATATATATATATATATATATATATATATATATATATATATATATATATATATATATATATATACACGAGAGCAGCAATAGTCATATACACACACATTCACTTTTCATGCACACTCATTCGTGCACACATGCAAACATTTATCTATGAGAAACTGGAAGGAAGCGAGGTACAAAATAGCCTTGGGTGAAAGTAATATTTGTAGTAATTATACCAGCAGTCCATGTTGCATATCAGTCTCTGTATGTAAGATAATAGACTTAGCTATCTTACCTTTTTTATAGTACTACCATCCTACGAGTTCCGGTTTGGTAGGCATGGTATTCATGTGTTGCCTCTACAAACGCGTCCATAAATCGAAGTTGTTCATAGGCTGAGCAGCCACGCGTAAATATACACATACGTACATTTGTATGCACATGCACACAAAGACACACACACACACAGGTAGTTTCACGCAATCATATGTATGTGCATATATATATACACATATATATATATATATATAGAGAGAGAGAGAGAGAGTGGGTAGTTAGTCCTTTTGGAAATTCACTACCAGTGGCCTAGTATGTATAAAATATCAATAGACAACATATTCTCAATATAAAATAGTGTACATTTAACCACAAGAGAAAACTACCTTCAACAGGCAGTTATTACCCGCTAGAAGTACCAATTTTTGAAAGATTAGTTCGGCAGTCATTCATTTATTCCCGACTGATACTGCGCTTGCGCGGTGAATTTGAAAAATTGTAATGTATAATGAAGGGACACGTGTTAATCGTCTCTTAATTATATGTTAGTGTTATGGCGCGGTCACTGATGAAAAATTTCGCCTAGCAAATTATTTTATTTGCTAAAAAAAAAATTAGAAACCTACGTCTGACCGGAATAAAATGACAAGGTAAAAGTTTTTACTTTTCTTTCCACCTAAATGTGGTTGTGGTCATTTTTACTACTTCTTCTAGCGTGTAAAAACTTCTTGTCGAAGGCAGTTCTATTTTGTGCGTATATATATATATATATATATATATATATATATATATATATATATAGATGTGTGTGTGTGTGTGTGTGCATGTCTACACATACGCTCCCACACATAAGCACACTGAGGCATATTGCTTACCGATCTAATTGCTTTCACATCTAGTTCATACACATGAGAAACTCAGTTTCTACATGGCCCTCGTATGCGTCTGTTGGCGTGTTATCCTCCTCAATATATAAGAGTGAGTTATCCTACGCTGTAGATGTGTAGAGATCTTCCGTATGTCGTCATATAGCATCCAATGTGTATCTATGCAGGAAAGTATAGATTTTTATGTGTCCAACAGCACTGACCCAGGCAATGATGATCTTCATTGCTCGATGTCTACATCTGATGTATTAGGAAATTAGCGGTTTTGTATAATAAGTGCAACAAAGTTAGTGTTTCGCCCAAATCTTCCTTAGTATTGGCTTTGTTATGATCATCGCTCGTGTCCATCCAATTAGTAGACAGGATGACGGAAGAGGATATATGCTGAGATAGAGCAGAGAGAAGGGGTTCGTGTCTACAATGTAGTATGCATTTAGTTTATGCAAATATAAGGGTAAGTACCCCCACTTCGGTCATGAATGGCCATGGGATTGCACCTAGGTTGTTTATTAAAAACCAGTAGTCACCCATACATACTAGCCCCTCTTCTCCACGCCATGATGTAATCCAAGGGAAAGGCAAAAGCCGATATAGTTTTGCGCCAGTGACGTCGCAACTCATTTCTGAAGCTGAGTGAACTGAAGTAATGTGAAATAAAGTGTTTTGCCCAAGAACACAACACGTGGCCCAGTCAGGGAATCAAGCTCATAACCTCATAATTATGAACCCGACGCTCTAACCACTGGCTATGCGCCTCCATCAGAAGAGAGAAAGTGGTAGCTAAGATGCAGTGCTTGATTTCATGGTATAGTTAACAACCATATTTCATCATGAGTAATGTATCCCTCCACAAAGGCGGACAGGATACCCAACAAAATCATTTCCGTCTATAATTAACATCACACTTTTAAAATGTTTATATATATATATATGTATCTATATATATATAACATCATATATTTTATATATATATATATATATATATATATAAAAACAAAGCCATTTATTTTGTCTATTGTTTTAAAGTATGGTGCATTTGACCAGTAGAAGTTGGGATGCGGAAGATTAGTACACAATTTTTTTTTATTTAATGAAGTGTAATGTTACTAAAAATAAAACAAATTAAGCTGATCTATTCACAAACCTAGTAAGCATACTTTCTAAAAATACTGAACATTAATGGATGAAAGAACAAACAAAAACAAAACAAAACAAAATGTGCTTCATGTTTGCTTGCGTTAAAGTAAGAAATTGTTCATATAAATATTTAATTTATATCTGCAGGACAAGTCATAACGTGTAAAGATAAAATATAATGAATGAAGATCAATAAATATACGATATCACCCAGCCATATTTCTGTTTTCTGTGAGATGGCCAATATTGTACAGTTACTGTACAGTAAAGTTAATCTCTTGTAAAACTCATCACAGGTGCCGTTTTTCTTTTATGATGTTGGAAACAATGTTCTTACTTCATATTAATCCTTCGCCACAGAATATATACAATAGATTAACTCATATACCATATGAGGAGCTGCATTATGTAATTTGTGCATTTATGGTCAAATATAGATCACAAAAGGATTTACCTCGGGTATCACTTTGTCTAACTGAACGGGCTGTAGTCTTCATGCTACAACCAGAATCTACATGGTTGATGTAACAACATGTCTTCAGAGCATAATCTCTTACATACACACAGATATAAATATACAAATAAATATATATATATACACACACATAAACACATATATTTATACATATATATATATATACACACGCACACATATATACATATATAAGTGTACACACACACACACACGCATGTACAGAATACGGGATTCTTAGTTTTTGTGCAACAATTCACTAAATGTTGCAATTCATCAGCAGGATTTCTTTGAATTGTTATAATGAAATTCAGAATGTTCAATGTAAGGGATCGAAACCGTTATCATTTAATAAATGTAGGTTTCTATTTGCAATGATATTGAGGTTTAATTATTTTGCTGATACACGTGATTTGTCGATTGGTCTCTGAGGAAGATACCATTGCGATGGTAGTTC
>NC_068982.1:19359023-19360176 GCF_001194135.2 Octopus bimaculoides
ACACACACACACACACACACACACACACACACACACACACACATATACCAAATAACGATCTCGTTTAATTCTCCGCGATCAAGTTTTAACTGTAGTTAGAACCTATAAATATTTGGTAATATAACTACTTTGAATAGCTGATATTAATGTTTCAATTTGAAAACAACAACAAACGACTGATAATTTCATGTATAATATACGAGCTATCTCTGATAATATCAATCAGATATAATAAGCATTAAGTATATGAACAAAAAGCTTCGGTGTGATATTTCGTTTAGTTGGATTGCTGAGATGACTTTTGAAACTGACAGAAAAAGAACCCTATTTTTGCCAGTTAACTTTTTATCGAAGGAGAAATTATATCTGATACTTATAACCACTTTTAAGTATCAGCTCAATGGAGGTGATAGTTCTTTAGCTTGAATGATTGAGTTCGATATTATCAACTGAAATGAAAAACCACTTTTGATTGAAAACCTTCGTATTCGATGTGACATTTATTTCCCATATTCGTAATGGAATCTTAACGTCAGTCAAATCAGTTCATGTAATATTAGAGTGGATAGTTTCATTTTAATTTCTCAAGTCATTCTTGGAAGTCACTAGGGAGTAGTATTATTGGTAACCATATCAATGTTTCCTCATCAATTAATTGCTACTATTGTATTTACAATACCATGGCATGTAATAGACACTGACATAATTTGCGTAACGTTGTTACTGTAAGTAAGTTAAGTATAACATGATAACTACGTAAATAATGCTCTTTATTACAGTGATATTGTACGCGCTATTATCATAGTTTTAAGCGTGAATGACGGATAGAGACATCAATATCAGAGCCATTTTTAATATACCGTTGGCTAGTATGTTAACTGGACCAGCTTTCATATCATTCAACGCTATACAGTTGTATAAGTGTATAATGTCTGTCTATCTATCTATCTATCTATGGCATATAAATGTATATATATATATATATATATATATATATATATATTCTTTTATTCTTTTACTTGTTCTAGTTCTTTGACAGCGGCCATGCTGGAGCACCACCCTTTAGTCGAACAAATCGACAACAGGTCTTATTCTTTGTAAGCCTAGCACTTATTCTATCGGTTTCTCTTGTAGAACCGCTCGGTATCGGGGA
>NC_068982.1:19360509-19364452 GCF_001194135.2 Octopus bimaculoides
GGAATGAACCCGGAACCATATGCTTATATATTTTGTCTGTCTTAAGTGCATTCTAAACTATTGCATTCAGAAGACGTGTTGAAGCGAAGTAATTTGTTACACACAAACACACACGCACGTAGACAAGCAGACAGGCGACACAAAGATAGGGAAATAGATAGATAGATAGATAGATAGATAGATAGATAGATAGATAGATAGATAGATAGATATATAGATAGATAGACAGAGAGAGAGAGTTTGCAGTAATTTTCTTGAACATGCAGCGATTGTGAAAAAATTAAGCAGGAATAGAAATACCAAAGATGTACTAATTCGAAAACATATTGTTCATTGTACAATCTATTCTTACATAGCCTAAAGAAACGCGATAAAATACAAAAGGCCGCAGGCCATAATAGAAATATTTTAATCAAACTAGGGCGAAACAAACAGATAAAAAAACATGTGTAGAAGTATTAGATAGAATATTTGCAAGAATTATCCATACATACACTATCATTTAGAATATATATTGATTTCAAATATTGGCGCGTAGCCAGCAATTTTTTTTGGGGGGGAGGGTAGTCGATTATATCGACCTTAGTACACAATTGGTACGTGTTTTATCAGCCCCAACATAATGAAAGTCAAGGTCAGCGTCGGTGGAATTTGAACTCATAAAGTAATTACACGTGAAATGCCGCTAAGTATTTTGCCCTGACCGGTAACGATTCTGCCAGCTCGCGGCTTTACATAAATCGTATATTAAATGCTATTTAGGTGTGCGATATTTGACGTTTATCTTTCATACTATAGCTGTCTCAGTTACTGGACTGCGACCATGTGTGGGCGCCACCTTGAATAGTTTTAATTGAACGAATCGACCACTGTGTATTTAGCCTTGTACACATTATATCGGTCTTTTTCGACGAACCGCAAAGGTAACCGTATGTATGTCAGCAAACCACCACCGTTTATCAAGGCGTTGTGAGGGATAAACGCGTACACAAAGATGAACATATACATACATATACACACGTATAGAAAGATATATACGACGTGCTTCTTTCAGTGTCCTTCTAACAAATCCATCTAAAAGGATATGGTTGACGATATTTGAAGGCTCCTCTTGAAGATGTCACGCATTGGGGCTATATCCGGAACCATGTGATGGGAAAGTAAAATTCTGTGGTATTTTGATTATCATTAAAAAAACAGACGAAACCTATCTATCTATCTATCTATGTAAGAAGTGCATAATAAAAATTGTTATTTGGGTTTTTTCTTATATTTGGTATGTCGATGTGTGTATACGTTACTCTGGGAGTCAGGTAAAGCATAACATTTTTATGTTTTAATATCTGGAAACCATTTCAGATGTTTTCCAATGACAAATGCTTGCTAAATTCCTGGTTATGTAACATGCACTTTTAATTTCAAACATATATATGACGACTCTATATATTATTGCACATAATGTACAAATTACATTAAGTACAAAGAGATATTGACATGTTGATTGGCATCAGTGCATTTGGTCTATAGGATAGTTATCTTATCTGAGATATATATTGGATGATTCATTAATTTGCTTTTATCTAATTGCTCGGAAAAGTAGTAGGTTTATAAAACAATACGCGTACATAATTTAGTTTCATGCTTACACGCACATACCCATATAGTTATTGACAGTGTTTCCACACATTGGTAAAATACGGTCCTGCTCATTTAAGTATTAGAAATGAGGCGAAATGTATAAGTGATTGAAAGCCCCCATTATTTGTCGATATTAAAGTCAAAGAAGATTGTGCGGAGAATATCGAAGCAGGCCTTAAATCAGACAGCAAGGATATACTGGAAGGCATATAGCCATGCTCTATATCAATCTTGTCTATGTGGCTAATGTGTTGTAAGGGGAAATTTAGTTGTAGCGCTGGCCATGATATGTTCAGTCATTTGGAATGTTTCGGAAAGAAACTTCTGCTTACTAAGACGGTTAAATATTTCTTCGGATGTAGTACTGAGTTTTACCGCGAAGAGTTTTACAATTTAAAATTGTTCAGTATAAAAAAATAGTAGAATTAACTAATCTCTTAGTATTGGGAATAATATGCACAATAATGTTGTTGCACTTTGGGAGAACATGTGCCAGAAATATTCCATACTATAGTATAGGCTAAGTAGATGACCACTTCTGAATGTGGCTGGAATGAATGTTATCTTGGTTGGTGTATCTTTCTTTAATATTATGACGTTAAAGAACTGATTTTCCAATTGTCACACAATTGAACCAGAAGAGAACTCGAGAAGGTTGGGGCGTACAGAGCCGAAATGCAGTGAAAACAAGAACCAAGATCAGGACACCACTCTGATTCATACATAGCGATCGATGAGTCATTGGTTAGATATTTAATCAATTGACTAATTATAAAGAAGTGATTTGCACCAGTGCGTGTGTTTATTATTATTGTGGTAATGACCGTCCCGCAACAAGATCGAGGCCCTGTATGCACCGTTGACTTACTAAAATTAGCAAGTAAATATCTTGAAGTAATACTTCCCCGTGGTAGTTCAAATGGCACATTGCGTTTTATCGTCCAGAGTTCACAGTTCCTTTTCTAGGCATCATGATGCTCACGATAGGAACAAGTATCCTTATAGATATACTCGATTTCAGATGGTCTGTTGTTAAATAGCATCAAACTGATTTTCTTGTAGATATTTTTGTTTTCACCAACGTTTAGTTACAAGACAAAGAAAATATCTGACTGTGTTTTGAAGAATCGGTCTATAGTATTTTTAGAAAGCATAATGTTTAATTTTCATATGGTAAACTCGGAATGGAATTAAATTTTCGAGCATATTACAAATGTGTGCAGATCTATTTTACACTATATCCATATTTGTGAAGAAACATTTCTATTACTTCTGTAAGATTATGTTCCCAGTATAATGTTTAAAGAAATCCGATCAAACATGTGAAGAAAAACCGATTCCATGGAATTATCTAGTTGGGGAAGCGTGAATAACAACTTTAAAATAAAACTGCTAAACGCTACTTGGATAGCACGAATATTTGAGTCGGATTATACAAATGAAAATAATCTTCAAATCAATAAAAAGACAGAAAGTGCAAAACTCTGTGACTTTTAAAAATGAATTATGATTTTAGTAGTTCTTTCGCTTTTATTTATTTGTTGTGATTATATTTCCTTAATTTCTATTTTTATTGGTAAGAATAACAGCAATAGTTTTCAAGTTAATCTCTCTCTAAAGCGCAAACATACTAAATACACTTCTGCTCTGAAACTGACATACTCGTTTGGAAAACCAAGAAAAAAGGAAGCGTGCAAAATATTTACAAAATAACAATGTGAATGCAATTCAACGTGAAATTATTAAAATATAAAATATGAAATAAATTTGAAATTGAAAATTTAATTTAATCAAACGCAATCTTTATACTCATTTATTTTCGTTTTATTTGTATGTCAACACAACTTAAACCTTCATCATGGTTGCTTGATTTGAGAAGCGATGCTGCAGAGAATTCAGACACAATATTATTGTTTAAAGATATACTACTGAAGACTGCAGATTTCAATAATAAAATCGATGGAATCAGCCTTTTATGCCCAATATTTATTTCATACACCGAATGCGTTAGGAAATTTAAGGTAGAGATCTACGTTAATAGAATACTTATAAATGTTGAGACAAGCAGACTTACAATTAATTCTCATTCAGATCGATCCAGTTCTCATTGTCTCAGAGTTGCAGATTTGGGATTCAGCACGAGGATTTGGAATTTTCTAAAATTTCAGGAAATTCTGGTTCTCCGTTCTGTATTAAAAGTTACAAGAATTAACGGGCTTCAGTGAACTGTTATCTCTGCATATCTACATATATATATATATATATATATATATATATGCGTGTGTGTGTGTGTGTGTGTGTGTGT
>NC_068982.1:19364462-19365409 GCF_001194135.2 Octopus bimaculoides
TATATATATATATATATGCGTGTGTGTGTGTGTGTGTGTGTGTGTGTGTGTATGTATGTATGTATGTATGTGTGTATACGGCTTTAATATAAGCAGTTTCGCCACTCTTGATTGTTCAGTTTAGTGGGTCACGGCAAACGTCTTTACAATTTACTTATCACATTGCGACAAAACATATCTGTCCTTTACATAGCAACACTTGATCCTTTCTGTTCGCATCAAAAGCCTTCAGTGAATTTTCGATCTACTTCTATATTATAAGTATAATTCATTGGAAGCTAAACCTTTGCAAATCGTTACGTTAAATATCTTGATAGAGTTCTGTTGTCTGAAAAACAGAGGGTGATTGAATATCATACTGAACTCTTGTTAGTTGACATTTAATAGAAAAGAAGATTTTAAGCTAACAATGTAAACGATGTATCTAAAGTATGTGCTCAATTATAGTAGATTACATGAAATTGAACTGCAAAAAGAACTAGAGAACACAGGTTAAATATATCCATATTAAAATATATATATGCTGAAATGTAAAAGCATTATATGTGTTGACAATTGCAATTATGTGTATAAAAATTAATAACGGACCAGTATAAATAATCAGTGAGAACAAGTGCATCTATTGATATTTATTAGTTGTGATAAGGAGAGAAAATTGCTCATATTCTGCCAGTTGTTTTGGCTTTATTCTTCTATTCTTTTACTTGTTTCAGTAATTTGACTGCAGCCATGCTGAAGCACCGCCTTTTAGTCGAAAACATCGACCCCCAGGACTTATTTTTTGTAAGCCTAGTACTTATTCTATCTGTCTCTTTTTGCCGAACCGCTGATTAAGGGGACACAATCAAACCAACTACCGGTCGTCACGCGATAGTGGGGGATAAACAAACACGCACACCCCAGACACACACACACAAACATATACACATACATATATATAATATATA
>NC_068982.1:19365500-19381877 GCF_001194135.2 Octopus bimaculoides
ATATATATATATATATATATATATATACGACGGGCTTCTTTCAGTTTCCGTTTACCAAATCCACCCACGGGGCTTTGGTCGGCCCGAGGCTATAGTAGAAGATTCTTGTCCAAGGTGCTGCAGAGTGGGACTGAACGGCGAACCATGTGTTTATTAAGCAAGCTACTTACCACAGAGTCACTCAAGCGCTTTATTTCTTTTAATCAGCCGTTGGGGGACATAATTGCGAAGCATGAATGCCGAGCCTACTGAAACCTTATACCTTATAGCGTTCTTGAAACTCCTACCTATTTAAAAATAATAGAAATAATTTCTGAAGCAAAAACAAACCTTATTGTACAGAATGAATAGAAAACTACCTGGTATATATGGAATAACATGACAGACCAGTGATCCTGTTATTTTTAAAAGCAAACATTTTGGGATTATTTGTAGCTAATTTTCTTCAACTATTTTCAATATATGATTTTGTTGAGACAAGCAGACTTAGAATTAATTCTCATTCAGATCGATCTAGCTCTCATTGTCTCAGAGTTGCTGATTTGGGATTTAGCACGAGGATTTAGAATTTTCCAAAAGCAAATGCAGTTAAGTGCCGTTAAATAAAAGTGTTGTTTAAAGTCTTGCTGAAAAAGGTTTTAGAATTAAAATACTTAATAGAAATAGAAAATTACTTACAAGAATCGCTTTTATTAATTGTATTTTATTGAAGAGTTTATATTATCTACGCTTTATCGGGGAATGAAAAGCGATTAAATTTAAGAAGTTTCTGGCGATGAGTAGTGACGGCTAAACTGAATTCTGGATTATACCATACAATATATCTTTGTTCCTTACGCTTGGGTACATTAATACAACTTGCATTATATATTTTATCTGTAAACCTACAATTGCGGATTGTCTCACTTTAATTCGGCAAACTCATCTCAAGATAAGGAAGATATGCGTTTACTACCTATATTTGATGGGCAGTCAAATCGGCAGTTATATATTACAAACTGCTGCTATATTTTCGGTAAGGTAGAATCTATTTATGTGTAGATTAAAGAAAAAAAATCTAGAGAATTACTTCTTCTATGGTTTTAGAGTATAATTCTTGAATGTATTTTTCCGTATGATATTTTTCAAATTCTTCCTTCTCAATAACCGTTAATGTCGAGCAGGGCTATTATATTATGGTTTTTGGATAAAACTACTTGCAAAGGAGGAACAGTTTTATGTAAGCATCCCAATATATGACTTCAATAATTTTGCTTAATTTTCGAAATTGACAGATTTGAGAAGAATGTTCTATAAATTCTTGTGTGTTTGCAGTTTTGTTGAGCTTAAAGTATTCAGTTACGGCCTTAATATTCAAGAAATTTTAAATTTTATTGTCTTTTCAACAATAAAAGAATACAGAATTTTCTTGTTAACTATGTATACCTTTATACCTATGTTTGTTAACCTTCGTTCAGTTTACTAAAATAAATTGCATTGTAATTGTTACGCTTCATGTACGGTTTAAGTCTGGTTAATTACTCTACTCTGTTGTCTTTGTTAAGTATAATAGCAATATCCCCGCTTGAAAGTTTACGTTATGAATGCAGAACGCTTCGTAAATTTTGGTAATGATATCGAATGAAATTTCCATGCAATTTAGTCAGCAATGTACAGACTTTTAGTTTCGTTTGATGACATGCTCAATTTTCTTGAAATCTTCTAGTGATCTTCAATTCTTGATGAAGGATAATTTGAAAGATTCTGTGTTTTTTCCGAGAACGCACACAAAAATATTAGAAATGTGATTGTAAAAGTATTTTAGAAAAATTGCTTGTCAGAACGCATCCCCCTGTTCTAAATACGAATGTTTAGTGTAAGACCAGTAGATACCATGATCAGAAAAATATGTGCGATCTCTGTTTTCTGAAATAATCATTCATATCAAGGAGTCAGTTTATTGAGTATTTCAAGAATAAGGGAAAAAAATAAATAAAAAGAGAATCAGAAGAGTGCAAAACCACCTGCGCAAAGTCTTGTTTGAAGTAGAGAATGTTGATTTTACAACACTTTACCAATAAGATTTTAGTTGTAAGATATTATTATAAAATTTGTTTCATGAAATATAGTTGCCAAAAGAATAAAACGAATAAAAGAATTCTGGGACAGGATATAAAAATACATGAAATAAAGCATCGTAATGGAAACATCACTTTGCATCGCACCTTTTGTGGAAAATTGTCAATTTTAACAATAACATTCTCGCTCAAAGCGAATTCACAATAATTATGAAAGATGTATGTTTTGTGAAGTGATTTATTGAGGATAAAGAGCGTAATTATTAGTTGTTCAAGATATTGTATTAACACATCGCATTTATAACTCTATTCCCAATAGCAAACCAGATGTCTGCACAAAAATATCCATATATTGTAGTCATGTGTGCAGTCGGTCAGGTTGGTGTTAATATTTCAACCATTCTGTCGCTAACTTTATTTCGTTCATTCCTTCTATCTTTTGTTATTCTCCATTTTCTTCTTCAACTTGCTGTTATGTCAGCATCATCATCTCCAGCACCACCACCACCATCATCATCATCACCACAATTACCACTATCATAGTCTCATCATGATCTTCTTCTTCTTCGTTTTCTTCTTCTTCTTCTTCTTCTTCTTCTTCTTCTTCTTCTTCTTCTTCTTCTTCTTCTTCTTCTTCTTCTTCTTCTTCTTCTTCTTCTTCTTCTTCTTCTTCTTCTTCTTCTTCTTCGTCGTCGTCGTTGTCTTTGAAACAGTCTTGTGCGCTGGACAAAATTGCCTTGCAGTAAATTAATACAGCGCTTCACATTTTGTTTTCAAATCGTACTAAGAATAACTTAGCTTTTCCTCTTCTCACGGTTCCAGTCTAAGAACTGTACTCAATGATATCAACTATCTCTTCCTGTAAAAATTATTGGTCCAGTGCCTAAAAGAGAAACAATTATTCTTATAATGCAAGTGCATTGACAGAATCTTTGGAACATTAAAAAAAAAATTGCCTTTTAACATTACGTTGCGAACTTTTATCTTATGATTTCACATCAACGCAGAGGGCAAAGTTACCCTCCGGTCTTTACTCTCGTTATTCAGGAGATATACAGTAGATTTCATTACACACTAAAATTGTTGTCTCGGAATACTACAGCTAATATGCACAGGTAATCAATCAGTCTAAAATGTCTGAAAGAAAATATTGCACCTGCAGTAGTGAGTAGATTCGGTCACTGTAATAGTGCCATGCTTTCACGCAACTTGTCTTTATGGTGTAGATGCTGACATTCCGCAATCGGAACTCAATATTGAACCTATAGCATCTGAAATTATGACAGGAGGTTTGTAAATCTCATTTCATGTAGGTCGTCCCATAGGACGCCCCTTTTAGGGGTTTTGGTTGGGCATACAATAGCAGTCACAGGGCTCTGTTCCATGTGGTCCTGCAGTTTCCATCTGACTAGGAATATTAGGGCCTCATCCATTGTTTTGTATTCAAGATCATCTGCATGACATCCTGCTAGTTCAAAGCCAGGAATCTACTCTATTAGGTACTGCCAATAATTAAATACACGCCCCTAATGCCGACGCTTCGATTTATTGTTGTTAAGGTTTTACCTGTCTCCTACCCTTCGACCTGTTTGGCCTGGTAAGACCTGCCTGAAGATTTCTCTCTCTCCAGCATAGCTCTCCGGGTCAATGGAGCACACAGGCACTTCATCACGATAAAGTATTTATTGATTTGGCCACTGACTACACAGTAGTTCCACCTTTTAAAGGGTCCTATTTTTCGTCCCTTAGGGTGTCCACCAATCACCCTCCTGACCAAGCAAGCTTGATGGGGTTGCCTGTTGAGTCGGCAACGACCCGACCATGCGACAGTTCGTACTGGGTTACATGTTACCAGTAGTGCTCAGGAACGACCATACCTAAGGCTTGTAAAAGAAAACTCCATGGAGGTGATGCAGAGGTGGTATAATGTAAAATATCTAAAAGCACAAGTCTGACGGGCTACAAAGAAGCGTTGATTGTTCGGAATCAAACGCAACAGTTACTGCAGTGCAGAAACCCAGAGGGAACGAAATTGTTCGATAATCACGCTGAGTACGTGTATAAGTTTATATAGAACAACTATTAGCAGACAAGAAAAGGCTGCGGTTGACAGCCAAAAACTGTCCTGAAAATCCAAGTATGTAATATTGTGTGTTTGATTTGGTGCCTGAATGCTTCCGATGTAATCAAGACCTTTCATTTTTTTCTCGTGTCTAATTAAGTAAAGTACCTGTCAAATATTAAAGTCAATAATTTACTGAAAACTTGAGTTGTACGTATGTTTGACATCATCCATATACATGTTATAGCATGAAGGCATTATTATCGTTACGGTTCTGCTGAAAATCCCTGGCACCATTTATTGTAAGCCTTTAAACACGTTCAATCTCTTGATGGTCGATAAATCATGACAGATTCAATCACAGTGTTCAAATTCAATGATATCAATTTTCACCAAACTTCCTGCTGCTTCTACGGTAAACATAATCATCACGATCATCACCATCATCATCGTCCTTATGTCATCCAAATCACGGTATTCGTCGTCATCATCTTCATCATCATCATCGTCACCATCAACATCATCGTCCAACTGGAAATCACCGACACTGTCGACAGCAGCGATGGCAACAGCGTCATGAGCAGCAGTAGTAGTAGTAGTAGTAGTCTAGTCATTTTTAACGGTAGTATTTATTTTGGTATTCTCTTTTCTTTCGAGTACAAAAATAATAAAGGTTATATTTACTACAACCTGAAGAAAAGTATTAAATTGCGAAACAGACATGTACACAACAAAAACACGCTCACAATGCGCACGCACACACACACACATACACACACACACACACACACACACACACACACACACACACAGACATACACAGACACAAACACACACAGCACACAAAGTACAGCTATTGTGAAACTTAGATTATTATGGAGATGTATGTATGTATGTATGCAGCACAGAATTTTGTCAGTGAACAGGTCGCGGTCTCAAAGCGACGAAAATATTTTGACAAATTAAATTTAAATGTTGAAGTGAATCTAACGGATTTTGTGTGTTATTTATATTTGGCATGAACACAAGTGTATGATGAATATTTGTAATTAAATTTCCTCATTATTAATAAGAAATATTTCGTCTACTATTGTATAATTACATTTTTATGTTTGTGTCTATTACATGTCTTAGATAAAAGCAAACATGAGACACAACAAACAAAAGCTAGAGATATGTAGTTTTTAAAAGTTACTTGATTACTTGATTAACCGGTTTATTGCATTGTAAACTGCAGCGCTAATCCTGTTATAAACGGCAGTATGCTGAAGCTACATAAAATTCTTTAATCATGGTGTCATGTTTGAGAGAAAAAATATCTTATCCGTATTCTTACGTACATAGATACACACACACACTCACACACATATCAGATTGTTTTCTAAGTTTCTACAACTAACTCTGCTTGGCATCTTTAATAACATTAGCCGTCTTTTGGTGTGCTACGTTTTACAATATCACCACTCGAACAGTGTGGAATCTAGTAAGTTGTTCGTTATGAAGAGCTTTGTTATTGCTTAACTTTTAGAAGACGATGAATAGTTTTAATCCTTTCAAAAGATTGTTCAACCTTTGCATAAGAACCTTTTGCGTAGTATTACTACGTTGCGTTCGATTTTGAAATTTTGGTTTCCTGGATCACCGCTTAGAGAAGTAGCGCATTTGCATCCTTCCATCTTTCTACATTTATTTCTGTCGGATTATATTCATCGAAACATCAGAACAAAATATAGCTTAAATCTCGTGAGCTTTTTCCAGCTTAATTCTGTAATCATCGGTTGTATGAAGCAAATATACATGTAATTATTAGATCTAATTCTGTTGGAAATTAAATAGCAACTCCTGTTATTTGTATGAGTCACTCAAATTATGATATATTTCAAAAGCACATATCTTCCTTCTCTTCGTTATTTAACCAATCTCTGCTGTTACTAGCTTTCTACACATTCCTACATCTTTTGGAAAGTCGGTGTCTAGAAACTACCAGATAACCCCTTTTACCCGCAATGACATCCTTTGGATATTGGCAGAGTATCATTGAGCAAACTCATATGTCCCCAGTACATCATATTTACCTGCTTTCTTTTTTCGTGTTTTTACTCCCTCTAGCCGCAAATATGATACAGCTTTGACACCCCCAAGACAACTCAGCACGTTTTCAATTCAGTTCTTCATATTAAAATCACACTCAGATTTCTTGAGCTTGAAAACAAATGTGATTCACTGGTTAGTATCTTTATAACACTAAAGGCAACGATTATTGAATAAAGCTTCAAAAATCTCCACTGTCGACTGTTTACTCAACGTTGAAGCGCCTGTGTGTCGAATACCTGGAAGACCAAAAATAATTCGGTGCCTCGTATAACCTCAGTCATATAGACTTCCAAAATGCAGTCGTTCGATACGGTTCCTTCTACTTGCCTACCAACAAGGGAATGGCTACTAAGTGCTATATCCATTATCTTCAAATTATACATCCAAATTTCTCCTTCAATAAGAGACAGAATAGTCTCTTTTTATTACAAACTATCCATACTATGCTACTGTGTGGCGTCTGCCAATAACATAAAGACTAATTGCTGAATACTGAACTAGTTTTATATCTACTCCTATCAAAAAAGGAACGGAATATTCCTGAACTGCCCCTCCGTATTAACTCTTCTTACTGAAAATATATAAAACGACAGAAGACTTAACCCACGATACACGCTTTGCTTCACGCTATAAAATAATGATATTTTGCTCTCATGAACTTTAAGAAAAACAATATTATTGCCCTGCACGTCAGCAAACAAAACAACCGTAACTAACATGATAGCGTTCTAGCTAAGATGTTTATTGATTCCACCCGTCTTTTGGCAAAGATAAGGACAGGCATAACAAGTTTACTTTCCGCACCCAAACATAATTTGTTATCACATGCAATCTAGAAATCTCCCGCTATTTCTTCGAAAGCAGAAATCATTAAATCATCTTCTAGCATACACGTATAAAAATGTACTCGCTTGCAACACACACACACACACGCACGCACATACACAAACGCATTACTTAAGGAAGAGCTATTCAATTACATTATTTATATGTGTCAACCACACACGCGCAAATAAAACCTGAGATTTGTTCTAATTGCCACGCTTTGCATTTTATGGCGAAATCTTATTGCCGGGTCAATTTGTTACGTTAGAAGTGCAATTTCATAACACAACGTTCGTGCTGCATTCAAACTTCTAAACATAGTATCATGGTGTCATTCAACTTTAATAAAGCTACTCACATACGCACTATTACATCATTGTGTCATTCATAAAAACTGTTATATACCTGGCAATCATGTAAGCTACCTAACCCTAATATCTCCCATTCGTTATAATGTGGCCAGGCCTAATATCTGAAAAATACGAATATCAAGGACCTAATTATGTCGTATTGTATTCGTTCTAAACTTTGCTCAAATTTTCAAGTTTTATTTAATATACTTATTTCAATCATTTCACCACTATTTTCCTATCTTGCTTTTATTTTGCATAAGACATAACACTTTGCTGAAAATCTTTGTATCGTTATATCCCCGAGCTGTAATTCGCTTCAGTTATATTTACTTCCTGTGGGCAGCGATATATGCATGAGGCAAACATTTCTAAGAATGTTATAGTCGAACCAGGAGTAGAGTGAAATATAAAATGCAGGCTTAAATAATTTTTAAAGTTGTGAACTAACTTAGAGTGATATAAATACGGAGAAGAATATTTTCTATAACTCAACAGCTTTGATGAATTAAAAATTTTCTCCAAGTTTCCTAATTAGGCAAAATACATATGTTTATTGGAGGCGAATGAATGTAATTAAGAATAATAACTAAGCTATGAGTAACGATATTTTACAATAAATTCCCAACGTTTCTTTGAGATTCGAATCGTTTCCAGATCACGTGGGACTCAGGTCCCCTGGAACTCTGATCACGTGGGACTCTGAACATCTTGACTGATGTATAAAAATGGTAGAAATGTCTTGCAACAAAACACTGAAATGTCTATGCGAATGTTGTTTTCTCGAGTTTTCTTAAGGAAGTGTATGTATGCTTTAAATTAATGCCATCGAACAAAGTACATGTGCGAGTGTGCGTGTGCGCATGCGTGTGTGTATGTTTGTTTGGGTGTGTTCCTGCACATATACGTGTACGTGTACCACACTGGCACAGTGGCACACACATACAAGACGAAATGAAGACACATTACAGATGCGGAATCCAATTACGAAAAAAACAAACGTGGCCTCCATGCCGAGTCACCGGAACGTGTCATTCTTTTCGCCCCAGTGTATATTTCTATGCTTGTTGTAGATGTACGTTCATATATGCTTACAGAAATATATATACATATGTACACGCCTACAGCTACACACATACAAGTTTATGAGTGTGTTACTGTCCGTATATGTATGTGTGTTTGTGCATTTTATGAATATTAATACAGGAGTTTTCATGAATATACTAAATTCTCCCATGTTACCACTGTACAAGAAATATTTTACTTGCTTAGTATGTGGTTCTGTGTAATATATGAAATGTGATCGCACATTCAGGGTTTATTTGCAGTATATAAGAATATATTAACTCATACCAATACAACTTCGTCCCTCTCACTTTCTAATGTATCACTCATTTCCAAACACACACACAAGCGCGAGCAAACACACACATATTTGTATAGAGAAAGTGAAAAGTGGAGGGAAGAGAATCATAGGATTGAGTACACGCTGATAAATATATGTTTATGTATTTACCCTTGCATATATACACCTATACATGTTCGTATACATAAATTCGAAAAGCAATTTCATTCAAGTATTCATGTTTACATATGAGTATGTATATAGCATTCTTGCCATTCCAATGCTGAATGCTTGGATGTATTTGTATCGAGGGAAAAAAAGAACACACAAAGAATTCTAATACATTTTTGTTCTTGGTTTACTGTTGGTGGACGCAGAGAAGAAACGAGTAAATCCTAAGAGGAATGTCATTTATTATTATACCTTTCATTTAAAAGAAAGATCACAATGGATTTGTGTACCTCACAGGAGGCATCGAAATGTTCTGAGATAAGAGTGCAATGGAGTGGATTGCGGAGGTGCTTGCAAGATGATAAAATTTGGATTGCAATTTAACAAATCAGCCTGGAAATTATCCGCGTCGGTTCTCCAGCTAATGCCGAGCTTTTCCTTGTGCATCTTCGTTGTAATTCATGCATCTTGGTGAATCAGTCTCAAGTGCGTCCGCGATAATGTGAGAATTAAGAAAAACTTCTGTTGATAATTAGACATTACGTCATGTCTATTGTTAAATGCTGATATGGTTAAATTTATCACGAGAGGAGATGATGGGGCCAGTACTGCATGCAGGCAACATATACCTGAAGGAAGCGCTAAACAATGGAAAGTCGAGGTTGTTTACTCTTGAAGTCTTCCGGCGAGTGATAAATGAAACTTCTTGTGAGTGGAAACTGAAAGTGGAAACTGAAAGAAGCCCGTCGTATATATATATATATAATCCCTGACAATTTTCTGCTTAAAAATATTTGTAAGATCTGCATTAGAGCTTTTCGTCAGCAGCAGGACTTGCTTGTCATATAACATCTCATGACAATATTTATAAATTGAAGAGATAGCCTTCTTCTGTAGAGAAGTAGCAGTGATCGCACACACACACACACACACACACACACACACACACACACACACACACACGCACACACACACACACACACACAGATATATATCTGTTTGTGTGTTTGTCCACCCATCATCGCTTGACAACCGTTGTTGGTGTGTTTCCGAGCCCGTAACTTAGTAGTTCGGCCAAAGAGACCGATAGAATAAGTACCAGACATGCAAAGAATACTTCCTGGAGACGATTTGTTCGACTAAAGGTGGTGCTCCAGCATGGCCGCAGTCAAATGACTGAAACAAGTAAAAGAATAAAAGAAAACCGAGACGAAACGAAAAGTTTCACTGAAGTGACCCACGTGGATGTTAGACGCGTTTCGTCCTTCACGCTATCAGTGAATATTGCAATAGACTTTTGAGAACGAATCAATGCAATATATAGGAAGGGAAGAAAGGTTTTGGAAGCATAATTAGATATATAGTAATCATATTTAAAATTCTGAAAAGTGGAAAGAGGGAGTAAACAAAAATAAATGTTGTCGTACAGACACAGACACCATGCTAATCATAATAAACCGGGCGGACGAATTCTAATTTCGAAATATGTAAAGACATGGGAAAAGTATATTTGGAGATATGTAAAGAATCAAACTAATAAATTCAAGGCCGGGGGTCAAAAGCTTTTACAAATCGATCAATAAGATAAAATAAAATGATATAATATAACATATGTGTGCATATCTTATATCCAGGTCGATAAAAAGCCATGTGGGAGGTAAAAACGTAAAGGCAAAAATAAATAAATAAACAAATAAATAAATAAATAAAACTCTTATAAAATTATATAAATATCGAATGTAGTGGTCTGAGAAACAAATGAAGTTCAAAATACGAAAATACCACCAAAATATTTTGAAGTTATGAAAAAAGTGAAGCATATGCGACATGAGAAATGGCAGTATACTAATATGTTAATGTATTAATCATTCAGTGCCGGAAGCATTGACGGGAGCTACTTCGAAGATTACCATCCGCAGTTCAATGATTCAGATTTAAGATTCAAGGCCGATTTGTCTTGAAACTGGATAAAATATTTTTCAATTAAGCATAACAGCTATTTCATAGACTAGTGGGAGGATGCAGTTTAAATGTCCTTATATCTATCGAAATTCGATTTCGTCCCGTTTATTTTGATCGGCTTTCTTTCTATGTCCGCATGTCCGCTTTGTATCCTTTTGGTATCTGTTTGATATCTCTATCCAACGCATGCTTTAGAATCGTTTTACCTCTTCTATATACGCTACTTGTCAATCCACATTCGATCCAAATTATGAAATTTAACTTATAATATTTGTTAACCTGCCTCCCATTTTTGCTTCTTTTCCTTTCTTTCCTTTTCTTTTTCTCTCTTCCACCCCCCCTCCTTACTCGCTTATGGTTTTTCTTCTTCTTTCCCTGTTTCTGTCGTTCTCCACGTTTCTTCTTTACAGAAAGGTTGTGTGTTTATCTATTTATTGATACCTTTACTTGTTTTTCATGCTACTCATTCGTCCCTGGCTTAGTTTTAAAGTTTTATGTATGGCGTAATTCATCTCTCGAATTCTAGAAGGAGTTCTGCTTTTCACTGCAGTTATTTTACCTTTTTCAATGTAAAAAGGTGATGTATGTTATTAAGTTATAATTTCAGTTTCGACTTTCAGATTTAAATATTTAGGTTTCTTTCGGCAAAGTGACAACCATTTGCATTATTTATGCTATTTCGGAAAGTAATAAACCTGCACACAATCAAAACTTAATGTTTATTTGATGAGGTTCTAAATGATTACCACTGCACTGTTTCTAAACATTTATATACTGTAACATCATATATCGTATTGTTAAAAACACTACGACTGTCTGCTGACCAATTACTTGAGCCTCTGAATAACAATATTTGTAAAGACTTCAGCTCCAATAAAACTATATAGGCGCAGGCGTAGCTGTGTGGTAAGAAGCTTCTGTCCCAACCACATAATTCCAGGATCAGTCCCACAGTGTATCTCCTACTGCAACCTCAGGCCGACCTAAGCATTGTGAGTGGATCTGGCTGACGGAAACTGAAAGAAGCCCGTATATACATATATATATGTGTGTGTGTGTGTGTGTGTGTGTGTGTGTGCCTGTGAGTTTGTGTCTGTGATCGTACCCGCACCATCGATTTACAAACGTTGTTGGTGTGTTTATGTCCCTGTATCTTAGCGGCTTGGCAAAATAGATCGATATAATAAATACCAGGCATACAAAGAGTAAGTTCTGGGGTCGATTTGTTCGACGAAACACTCCTTAAGATGGTGCTCTAGCATGGCCGCAGTCAAATGATTGGAAGGAATTAAAGAATACATACATACATACATACACACACACACACACACACACATATATATATATATATATATATATACATATATATGTATATATATACATATATATATATATATAAAAGAATATGCGGCGTGCCTTTGTCTCTCTCTATCTCTCTCTCTCTCTCTTTCTCTCTGTACTTGAGTGCGTGTGTGTGTGCGCGCGCGCATATTGTAACTGGAAGAAAAATATGTTCAACAGGAATTTTATGCCAAACGCAAGAATGAAAGAATGTCATACATATATAGAAACACACTCTAGCGCACACACCCACATACACAGAGACACACTTATAGACACACACCAACGCACGCACAAACACACCCTCTCACATATATAAATACAAATTAAAACAAAAACTGTGTTAGCTTTCAGGGTCATCTAATGACCTTAATGCATGTGCTATACTATCATTATGATAATTATTATTATTATTATTATTATTATTATTATTATTATTATTATTATTATTATTATTAATATTATCATTATTATTCATATTACTATTCTAGCTACTGAAATGGGTGTGTTATATTTTCTTTACATCTTGAATGTCAGATCTGTAATCTAGTGAAAATGCGTCTGGTTTCCGTACTCATTTATCATTTGAATCTCATTTTCTCCCACACCCTCTCTCTCTTCCGATGCCCGTCTCTGTATCTCTTTCCATTTCTTCCCCCCCCCCTCTATCTTCGCTGCTGTCGTCTGCCTGTCTGCTTACTCTTCATCTCGTATTGGCATTCAGACACACATACAAAAACTTACGCATAAACATAGATGTATTGGACCTGAAATAGCTCAAAACTATTTCTTGCAAAAGAGTCGCCTGTTAAATCATTACAAGGAGAAATTATTAGTACAATATTACTTATAAAAGTTAGTTTGGGTCGGAAAAGTCAGATATTAAATAATAGTGAGCGATTACAGAGGTTTTCGAAAAGAAATATTCATACGGGAAGATATAGGAAAGTAGAGCGGTGTATTGCAGCAGTTAGGTCGATCTGCTGGCGAATATGGAACTACTTTAATCTTGCGTGTGTAAACTGGAGGAAAACAATTATGTGAAGGCTCGTGCATTTAATGCTTGTTAATCCTGGATCTATGGCGCTCCTCAGTTGGATCTCGTTGGAAACCTCTGTTGCAGGAGCTCTACTTTATCCACATATTCACATATTTTGTATACTACGCATACTTTTCATCTCATTTTTCACTATCCCTTTCCTAACCCTATTCATCACTTTTATGTAAACGCACACCCAAGTTGTAACCGCTCGTTGTAATTTTCCCCCTCATTTCACGCCCATGTTGTAAATAAAGGAATTTCTTCCTCTTAATCTCTGGCGCTGTTGCTTTATTTTTCTTTTTGGTGGTTTTCATTACCCTATTGAGCACAGCCTTGCGAGCTTAGACTATATTTTGGTTTCGCTGTTTCTACTGTAATGAAATTATTCTGTTTAGTTTGTGTATATCTCCTAGTTCTACTTCATATTTTGTAAGATTTATAAACGCTAACTTTTTGCATCTTTAACAATTCGTTATTATTTTTAATATTGCGTTATTCAAGGCAGCGAGCTGGCAGAATAGTTAGCACGCTCGACGAAATGCTTGGCGGTATTTCACCCGTCGCTACGTTCTGAGTTCGAATTTTGCCGAGGTCGACTTTACCGTTCATACTTTCGAGTTCGATAATTTAAGTACCAGTTGTGTACTGGAGTCGATCTAATCTACTGGGCCCCTCCCCAAAAACTTTGGGCCTTGTGCCTAGAGTGAAAAAGAATATTTATAAACCCTCGGCGAGCTGGCAGAATAGTTACCACGCGGGACAAAGTGCTTTGCGGTATTTCGCCCGTCGCTACGTTCTGATGTCGAATTGTGCCGAAGTCGACTTTGCCTTTCATCTCTTCGGATCGATAAATTAAATCCCATTCGAACACTGGGATCGATGTAATCGACTCATCCTTACCTCCTCCAAGCTGCGCATGCGGCAAAAAATTGAAATAATACTGTGCTATTGATATATTGTACATATTGAAAATTTTTTTTGTCTATTGTGCTCAATATTGTTTCGAACCCCATCAGGCGCAATAGCCCAGTGGTTAGGGCAGCGGACTCGCGGTCATAGGATCTCCGTTTCGATTCCCAGATCGGGCGTTGTGAGTGTTTATTGAGCGAAAACACCTAAATCTCCACGAGGCTCCATCAGGGGATGGTGGCAAATCCTGCTGTACTCTTCCACCACAACTTTTTCTCACTCTTACTTCCTGGTCCTGTTGTGCCTGTAATTAAAAGGGCCAGCCTTGTCAAACTGCGTCACGCTGAATATCCCCGAGAACTACATTAAGGGTGCACGTGCCTGTGGAGTGCTCAGCCACTTGCACGTTAATTTCACGAGCAGGCTGTTCCATTGATCGGATCGACTGGAACTCTCGACGTCGTAAGCGACGGAGTGTCAGCAACAATCTGTTTCCAACCCCGCCATTACGGGTATTATTATCTCATTTTTATTGATTTTAAATCAACATAATTCTCTTGTTTGTAAAAACATTGTAATCTGTCGCTTTTCAAATCTCTATCATGTGGCACTTTCTAACCTGTCGTTTTCAGTTTGTGCATATCGACATATCTCTCTCTCTCTCTCTCTCTCTCTCTCCAGACTTATTCTTTGTAAGTTTAGAACTTATTCTATCGGCCATTTTTGCCGAAGTGTTAAGTTACGGTGACATAAACACACCAACATCGGTTGTCAAACAATGTTGGAATCACACCACACACACATACACAACGGGATTATTTCAGGTTCCGTCTATCGAATCCAATCACACGGCTTTGGTCGGCCTGAGTTTATAGTGGAAGACACCTGCCAAAGCTGAGACGCAGTGGGACTGAACCCAGAACCATGGGGTTGTGAAGCACACAATCACGCCTGCGGCTATAAGCACATGTATATATATATATAAACATATATAAGTGTGTATGCTCACCTGAGGATATTCCAGTTTCATTCCATAGAATTTCACTCGTGTATTTGTTGTGCTTGGGACAGTAGAAAACCATGCTGAAACGGTCGCACATTTTGCACGAATGAAGCTTTACCAGATTGCAATATGATCTTCCACTTAACCACGCAGCTATATGTACTTGATTTGTTCAATAAAATACATAATTTCGTTGAGGTTAGTTTGCAATTTGGTACAATCTTTTGTACAGATGTTATTGATTGACGTCGTAAAACAAACAGTGGAAATAAATATCAGGAAATTAAAGGCTGATAGATGAAGTATTTAATATCTATATTATCGAGTTTACCATGAAACCCGAAGTAGTAAACTTGTAGTAATAAAATATTAGTCTGGTCTTGGGTAGATTCAAGTGCAGGCGTTGAAATATATGATCAATATAAATGCAGGACTATAAAAAATTCATATATTTCTGATAAAACTATGAAAAAAAGGATAGATTTCATTAGCTTCATTTCTTCGATTTCGGAGATAAGTGTTCTGAGATGCTGTTTTCTGTATGTTGTTAAGAGTGTTTTTCTTAGCTCCAGTTCGATATCAATTAATATTACTTCATGAACTAATCTATCTATCGATATATATATTCACTCTCCGAGGCATCTGGATGTGATGTGAGATTGATTCAACGATTACGTCTAACAGGGCAAGTAATCATTTGGAGCCCCTCTCTTACACACATCATTTGACTGCGTTTTAGTGCGTTTTCTTTACACTTTTTGACCTTGTTGCTGGTCTTTTTTTTTATTATGGTCGTCATTTTGTCTGCTGTTATTGTTGATGGTGATGTTCTTTCACAGAAGGTCAGGCTGGATTATTGAATAAATGCATTGCACCTGTGACCAGCCCGTTCTTTTAGGAGTTATGTGTATCCACTCATTTCACGCACACATGTTCACTTACACATACACACACATACACACACAGACACACACACACACACACGCACAGACACACACAAGCATTTCCGTATTATCGGCTCTTAGGGAACACCCATGCTTAGGTGGCTCCTTTATATATTTCTTTGAATGTTGAAATTATCTCCTCTCCTCTAGTGGAACTAGTCATGAATGCTATTTGATAATTATTATAGATCTAGAGGCGGAGATAATGTTAACAAATTAATAATTCTGTTTTGTAATTTGTCATGCTGGTATATGTATGCGCGTATATATAT
>NC_068982.1:19381948-19386534 GCF_001194135.2 Octopus bimaculoides
ATATGTGTGTGTGTGTGTGTGTGTGTGTGTGTGTGTGTGTGTGTACAAAAACACATACACACATATATTATGTGCCTATAAATACAGTCCTTTCATGTGAGCGTTGAAGGTGATGCTTAGAAAATTTGACTACTCTTTCTAGCGGATTGAACAACCACATCGAGGTTTCTGTTTTCTGACGCACTGCATGTATCATTGAAAGACAGAGAGTAAGTGAAAAGGAAAGATTACTCTGAGCTGGCAAGATAGGCGTGGTTCATAAACCATAATACACAACTTAATAAAATACTTTGGTTAGCTGGGATATTATATTTACTGCACAGCATTCAACTGGCTTCTACTATTCATATCTTCCGTTGCATTTATATTGGTCTATATCATAAGACTGCGAATCGATCATAAAAAGAAATAAAGAAATGAAACGAAAACAGTTCAAAGGGGCTTCTTATCAAAAACTATCTCTTCTATAGTTTTGACCAAAATCATGTTATTGATTTCTTTTAATATTTACACAGCAAAGGTTATTGGATTTTTTATATACGGCAAAGTGTGCAATAATATTACTCTGTGTGATATTTACTTACCATCATTTAGGTTCTGAGTTCAAATCTGTGACTTTCATTCTTAAGAGAATCGATACAATCGTGTACTAGTCAAGTACTTAAATTGATTTAGTCTACTATTGCTGTGACCATATGTGAGGTATTATGCGTATATTTTTTCGAGAAAGATTACATGCATTAGCAGAAACAGTATAGTATCGGACAAAATGCTTTGTGCGATTTAGTTGCAAAACTTCAGTTTCTGAGTTCGAATCATTCGAATTTCGACTTTGTTGTTCAAAATTCCATATCGATAGTATAAATTTATTTTGGTCAAGGCCTTCTTCCTTTACTAGAAATCAACATTTACGCAGAAAATAGGAGCACTCCGTCGGTTACGACGACGAGGGTCCCAGCTAATACGATCAACGGAACAACCTGCTAATGAAATTAACGAGCAAGTCACTGAGCAATCCGCAGACACGTAGTACCCAGGGAGACTCAGCGTGACAACGCCGGCCCTTTGAAATACAGATACAACTCATATTTGCCAGCTGAGTGGACGGGAGCAACGTGAAATAAAGTGTCTTGCTCAAGGACACAAAGCGTCGTCAGGAATCGAACTCACGACGTTACGATCGTCAGCCGAATGCCCTAACCACTAAGCCACGCACCTTCACTACGCAGAAACTCCTAATAAATCGTCAGATCTGTTAGATCGTCCATCTAAATTCCCAGCACTCCACGTTCAGATCCCGTGGAAATAGACATTGATTTTCATTCTACTGCGATCGATAAAGCAATATATCAACGAAATCATAGTGGCGCTTAAATCGACTATAATTTCCAATACATGTGGATTTTTGCCATTACATTTACTCTGCTGAGATTTTCGGATTAGCGATAAAGGTATAGCATATGCCAATTAAGACGAGATCTACATTAAAGTTAGAAGTTCAAATCCTGCTCAAATTTTAATTTCTTTTTAAGTTTGTTCCTTGCAGTGTCACAAGTATGAGTACGATTTAAATGTTGGGAGAGATTTAATCAAATAATACCTTCGTTTCAAAAAGATTTCAATAATTTTACTTATTTTAGTACATCGCTTCTTTTCTTTTCTTCTTCTTACACTATACACGGATAGACATTTTGTTGAGATTAAAATAAAAAAACAACGACTATTTGACTTAATTCCTAAATGTTGTTCACTCGATTTTAAGAAACAAAAAATCTAACGGTTAATTGTATTATCATAATTGCTACATTAAGTACGCCAGGAAAATATTTGCCATCATTTTCTCGGGCTTTACGTTTTGAGTTCAAATCCTGCTAAGATCGACTTTGTATTTCATCCTTCGGGTTCGAAAAACTAAGAATCCGGCGAACAATGTGGACGATTTAATCGACTAATATCTTCTCCACAAAATTTTATCCTTGCACCTATCGTAGAAATGAGTATTATAATTTTCGCAGCTTTCTATTTTTCGCTATTTGTATAGCAGTATAGAAGCTTTCATTTACTTCACCCGTCGCTAAAGTTCGGTATCCGTTATCCGACGATCAAGAGGAGGGTATAAAGATTCTTGAAGACGAAGGTTAGAAAATTACGTGGCAATTATCTCACTGGTTGCGGAAGTAAAAATGCCACATTTGACTCAGCAGGATTTTAGCTCAGAATCTAATGAGCTCCAAGAAAATATCAGAAGACGCGACCTGTCGAAAAGTTTAGAAATGACATTATTCTGTTAACGAATCAAGTATCATGCTAGATGCTTCTCACTCTATTTCGGAGAATCTGTCGTGTTGCGTTCATTACAAAATGATTTGATATAATTAAGTAAAATACATATGTGATGCATATGTATGTCGACAAAACATACAAAAGAAAACAATGTATATACATGCGCCCCAAAAACACATACACGCAGATATATATATATATATATATATAAATATATATATATACAGAGAGAGAGAGAGAGAGAGAGAGGGAGAGAGAGGTGTAGAATTTTCCCCGTATAGGATATATTCTTGGAAAATATTAATCAGCATCTGACGTGTATTACGAAGCAGAATAAAAGAAAAAAAAACCTTAAATGTATTATTTTATTATATTTATACGCTAAAGCGTGTGCAAAGCCTAAAATTTGTCTTATTCCTTCACACTTCTACATTGACGAGGGAGTAATAAATGACATTTGTGTCGCTCCTGTAAATAAATGACATATCTGTAAAGTACTGGATGTTATTCTTCACTTATCTATTTATTTAGTTTTCTTTACACTGTGAAAAATCTCATGAGGAGATAAGGTAGTGGCAAGGTAGTCAAAAGTTCAGAAGGGTTCATTAAGGGGTTAGGAATCTCATTAAAAGTTATATACGTGTGGACAATCTCCCGAAGTATGCACCGCTGGTCACTGCCACATGGAATGGGAATATGAAAAAGGAAGTAATATATATGCATCTATCTATCTATTTATCTATCTATCTATCTATCTATCTATCTATCTATCTATCTATTTATCTATCTATCCGTATGTCTCTCTTTCTCTCTCCCTCTCTCTCTCTATCTATCTATCTATCTATCTATCTATCTATCTATCCGTCTGTCTGTCTATCTATCTATCTATCTATCTATCTATCTATCTATCTATCTATCTATCTATCTACTTATCTATCTATTAATTATTAGCGTCAGAGGTGGTACTGATACCAAAAGATAATCTTTATATTCAACTTAGCATGGATAGTTTAGAAAACCGAATGTTGCGTTATTTCCCTTGAGATATTCTCTCATATAGGTGCTTGGTGTATAAAGGCACACACAAGATCGTAACTGTCGACAATCTTCTCCCTTGCGCCTATGATCATTTGCAATATACAAATACAGAGAGAGAGGGGGAGAGAGAGAAATGGGTTACTTATATCTTGCATTATATATCACGAAGTCTATAACCCAACATATATTTTGCAATGAATGCATGCATTTGCGTATCATTAACGGAAGAAATGCATGCCTACACGTTTGAAACTGACGATCCTCACATTATTGCGACTAGAAAATGTTTTACAGTAAACCGCGTACATGCTTCATTATTTAACCAGTATTCTAATATCTCAGCTAGGCAAGACGCTATGGAATAGTTAAAGGATCAAAACGGGGAATACAGGGATAGAACTTGTTGGTTATTATTACCAGATTGGGCACAGTGTTGATTGAGGTCTATGATAGCTGACACATTCAGACATCACAAATGAAGTATTTACATATGCTATGTTCATTCAATGCATGTTTTCTGTTTAATGTCTGTTATTTGAGATTATTGTTTAGTCTTGGAATTTCAATGAGTTTTTTCAAATTCAATTCTTCTTGTCGTTTCAAAAACAATTATTCTCACTTATACGCTGCTAACGACTCGCAACGTGTAATAATTACTTCGCATGTAAAAATAAATAAATAAAAGAATAAATAAATAAATAAAAAGGAAAATTAGTCTTTTAAATATTCAGGGCAGCTTTCTCGATTTGTAGCAGATTGTAAACACGTGTTGCTTTGGAATATTATATCTGTTAATATCTATATTCTGGAAGCATTTAGTTTAATGTGTCTATAGTATATTGCATTTTGCTCAACGTTATCTGTTTAAAAGACATTTAACAATGTTCAGACATTAAATCTCTGTTTACTTTCAATATCATTATTTTACTTTACGGCTTTCGACTTTTTCATTTTATCTTCACGCTTCATCAGTTTACATTTCATCATTATACTTCCTTGAATGGTTTGATCTGATTATTTACTTCGCCACTATACAATATTTAACAAGTGATGAATTCTGCTTCGAAATTGGATCTAGATTTCATGATAGTTATTTTGCTTAAAATATATTTTCTTTAAAAATCTTATAGAAGAGACATGGTAACGAGAGGTATAAAGTGTGCGCGCTAATTATATAGTATTATGAAAAAAATAATGTCGTTAGTTGAATCCGTATCTTTATACAAAACACACATCTAGCATCACAAATACACATACATATATAT
>NC_068982.1:19386544-19387901 GCF_001194135.2 Octopus bimaculoides
CATCACAATTTTTTTTTTTTTTTTTGGTGGGGGTTATTGCAAACTTATCTATCACAGAGTGGAAAGTTTAAATAAAGCCTTATATGTAACTTGAGAAGAAAACATAAAAATTACACGGCGGTATTTAAATCCAAATTATAAAAAAAAAAATGCAAAGAAACGCAATAATATGTACTAAAAATACATTAGAAAAAATTTTACCACATTGACAAATAATCTAGGAAGACTATAAATTATTCTCCAATTTTTCTTCAGATTTAGTATTTCTAAGGTTAATTTGCTTTTACTCGATACAAAATATCGAGTCTATCCAGCTCTAGATTTCTGTCTATCTGGCTCTCTCTATTTCTCGAATTGGCACTTTCAGGAAAACATCGAAGAGAATGCCTTGTTGTGTTCAAGTTAATCTCCAGTCGAGATCGACTCTTTCTTTCATCCTTTCGAAGTCAATAATGTAAGTAACTGATCAGTATTATGATCAATGCACCTCTATCTTTCATCTATGGTAAAACAGTCTTGTCATATTCTGTCACACCATTGCGGCCTGAGCATTGTGTAGATGACATCTGCGTCTCTGTAGAATAACCACTTCTAAGAAGCCTGGTCAATTCGGAACAAATATTTGAGTGTAAATTATTTTAGTCTACAGAGCAGGAACAAAAGGCAAATCGCCAATTTTATAATAAGGGATCAGATGCATTGATCTATTATTGCAAGCCAACATGCAGTGTTATACATGTATGCATACATACATACATACATACATATATACATACATGCATACATACATACATGCATACATACATACATACATGCGATGGCATACTGAAATGTTCCTCGCTTTAGTGTCTCGAAACACCTATCTGGGATCCCAAACATCAGAGTTCTCATACATGACTTAGTAAAACTGAAGGATCGCTGCAATAAGTGTGTATATCCGAGAGTAAAATATGTTGAATAAAATCCTGTATTTTGGGGGGAATTTTTTAAACCCAAAGCCAGCACCTTCTCGTACGTACATACATGATGGCTGCCCACTCGTGCCCGAGGAAGACCATTACTGACCTTCAAGAACAATGTTCGCTCTAGGACTAACTTGTATGTTGCCTTTGAGGCTCCGGTGATGGCATACACGGTTGTGAACATTGCAAACCAAGCTATGCCCATTCACTACACCAGTAGTGCGCCTTCGAGCAGCAAGCTTAAGTTCTTCATGCAGAATACGTGCTTTCACAAAAGTGTCGATCCCGTCTTTAACCTGCTTCCCCCATCTGTGGTGATGACATTTATTGCTCTTCCAGTCAGTCTCCTGCATATCACAACCCTTGATATATACATACATGCGCATATATATATA
>NC_068982.1:19388049-19392348 GCF_001194135.2 Octopus bimaculoides
CATACATGTGTGTGTTTTTGTGAGTGTGTGTGTGTGTATCAGCCTGATCCATTGTCAACGACTGTAAATGGCTTCCTGAATCAAATTTCTCCATTTAGAGCGATCACCAACTGGCTGATACCGCTTGTCAGTGTTGATAGATTGATGTTTTCGTTTCCGCTTAACTTTGTCTTTGAATTCCACTTTGGGTCTACTAATTTTATGATAGTCATCTATCTGTTAGTTGGGAAAATATGACTTTCTATGCGAGTCTATCATTATCAAGTCTGCCTATGTGGTCTCTCCAATGGAAAATTTTTTGCATGATTAGATTGTCCATGGATTGAAAGTTACCCTTCCTGGGAATATCACCATTTGATGTTCGTTATAACTCTCAGGTGTGGCATGACAAAAGCACAGTTTTGACTTGTGTTTTGTTAAGTGTCCCTGCTTCTGCACCATGCAGTAAAGTTCAAATGACAATGGCTCTGCATACATAACATGTGTGTGTGTGTGTGTGCCTATATGTATGTGTGTGCGCACGTACATGTATGTGTGTGCGTATGCGTGTGTGTGTGTGTGTGTGCATGTTTGCCTGTTTTCTGGCTATTGCATCAACTATACTGATGCAGGGCCATTCTCAAGGCAGAAGGGCCATTCTGAAAGACGCAGGTAGAAGAAAAGAAACACCTAATCCTGACCAGGTCTCCAACTGCAACCACTGCGACTGTATCTATCTATTCCACATTGATATTGTCTGTTATGATCGTGTCTGCATTCAACGTGGGACAGCCCCTTCTAAATCTTCGTTCGTGAAGCCAAACCAAGAGGAGAGCAATCTATTACGTTTCTGTTCTTTTTCTACTATTTTACATGTTCCTTCCGCCTGCTCTTTTAAATTCCCGTTTCAATTTTCTCTGGATTAATTAGGATCAGAGAAATCAATATTTTTTCTATATTGTTTTACCTTTGTTCTTGTTATTGTTGTTGCGTACATCGTCATTAGAGTATATTTCTTTTGTATTTGCCTTTCCTTTTTGCTCTTTACATGAATGTTCTGCAAATATACAGCTTTAAATTTATATTTAGAACGCACTCTGCTTGTAAATGAATCGACGTATTCATTACTGTAACCTTAAACGTTTCACCTTTACTTGTGTAAGTTAACAATAAGCAGGCATTTCAGCTGCTATTTGTTTGAACAAATTCGCATGTCTCTCAATGAATGCAGTGTGGATTAAGTCTGCGGACGTTAAAAGTTCACTATTGTAGAATGTGTTTATTTCTTACATTTCAGCGACTCTAACATAACATTGTTACCATTCTGACTGACATAATTCTTCCCCACTCTCCAATGATCTTAGAGAGAAAGTCTATGTATTGTATACGTATACATAGACTTTTACTCATGCGCATTCCCACCTATTCACATACAAAGACACACAATCTCATATTCATATATGTTAATTATATATAATAGAAAGTCTCTGAGTATGACTATGCGAGTGTGTATTCGTATGTGTGTGTTCAATTGTCTGTGTTAGTGTAGTTCTGATGAATATGCGTTTGGTATTTTTCTGTTATTGAACAGTTGTAAACATTACGTAGCAAGATTTAAGATAATATGATGTCGGCTTTAACAAGTGTATTAGTCATGTTCAATAGTATACTATAATGTAAATATAGGTACATTATATTCCTCTCAATAGGAGAATTATGTGATATCAATTATACTCATTAACGTCAAGGCTCCAACATGCACACTATTGTGCTCTTTTAAGAAAAATTATCATTCATATAAGTAAATATTTTTCTAGTGTGCACTTGAGTTAAAATTCCACAGATTTCGATTTTACCTCTCACCCTTTCGGAATCGATAAAATTAGTAACGTGTTGAGTAATGGCGTTGATGTCATCGACTAACCCTCGCTCCAAATTGCTGGCCATGGGCCAAAATTTAAACCAATATACCACGAGACCATATGAATATTAAAAGCTCATATGATACCATCGTAGTTCTCGATATGGAAGGATTTCAACGAAAGGTATCGTGTTGTTGTTTGACATAAAATAAGGTATGAATAGTCTAGTCCTTAAATAGAACGGATATCGAAACCAACTTTTACTAATATCATATTAATCGCTGTAACCATCTGAAATTCAGTACCGAATATGTCTTGGGATGTGCAGTAAAATTGCATTTGGAAATTTCGTGGGAAGTCGTAAGTCGATTACAACGACTCCAATACTAAATCGGTACTTATCTTATCGACCGCAAATGGATGAATGGCAAATTGAGCATCGCCGGAATTTGAAATCTGTACATAAAGACGGGCGGACGAAACGTGGCTAGCATTTTGTCCACTGTGCTAAAGATTCTGCCAACTCGTCGCCTTAACCCCAAATATAATACTCCACACTATCATGAATACTTTTAATATAGATTAACCATATGAAGAAAATCACCCAAAATTATTCAACGCTGCTTCAGGCATATTGAAATTTAAATGACATTCATAATGTGCAAATTAACTGCGATCCTCTTTTTCCTTAATATGTCGATTTTGTTCCTCCAACCTACGTTGAACGCCCTAGAGAGGCCAAGGACGCTGCTATTCATTTTTGTATTCCATGAAAAATCTCTAATATATCAATCTTAAAATATATCAGTTGCAACAATATCCAATTGATTTTGTGACGTAAACCCAGCCTTCAATTGTTTTGTGATCAATTACATACGATAAAAATAAAAAGTTGTTCACCGAGTTCATCACGTTCGTGAGCAATAACATGAATAACATGAATTTGTAACGAGTGTGCATGTTACAAATCAGTAGTTCATATTTTGAATATTTGATTATGCTTTCAACGTCGAATTTGCATCAGCCAGAAATATATTTGACATCTCACATTTATTAGAATTAGTTAAACGTTATATTGTACTCACTTTCGTTGATTATATGAAACCACTTTGTGAAATAGCTTATGTCAACATTATTTCTGTATTAAATCATTTGCGTAGCTTATGAAAACACACACTCTATTCTATCCCGCGGTGTCAGATATTGCACAGGTTTACTGTTTTCTTATTTATTCGGGTATTTATTTGGGTTCAGGCTGGTAAATTTTGAGGCCAAATATTTTTAGCATTTCGTAGAATATTTTCGTTCAAATCAATGAGACAAGACATGATATGGTGGTACACAATACTCTGATAAATGTTAATTTTTTTTCATGCATATTTATGCACCATTTCACTAATCCAGGTCATTCAAAATTACTGCAAACATACAACTAGAAGCACAGAATTTTGAAGATAAAGCATTGCGTTATTCGGTTCCTTCTTAACTACCACCTTCCACTCATAAAATTGTAGTCATGATTTATCGAAAGGTTTTATACGTGATCAATTCTGCACAACAATGCGCAAGTGAAACAGAGTTTCACTGTAACCATCCCAGATTAGTTATCCACTAATGCATTCCCTAATGTCGCAAATGCTTTTCAACACGGTAGGAGAGTGATTCATAAGAAAATGGGAAGCAGTTTAAATAAGCTCGGACTGTGTGTGTGTGTGTGTGTGTTCTCATAGACGTACATTTATGGAAGTGTGTGCGTATACCGACGGCAAATTCTAATTCGCCCTGTCGAATTTAATATTCATTTTTGCTAGCTGATTGGACTGGAGCAATGTAGCATATAGTACAATGCTTAACAGGCGAATATCTTCTTGACCGAGATTAGTATCCGCGGTTTTGTTACTGGAGCATAGTTGACAATTGGGTCACACACTATATGTTACGATGTTCACATACAATTTCTGGCATTAAATATATAATCTAAATTGTATTTATCCATACTTGCATAAGTGCATGATGGAATACATGTATATGTTTCACTCTCTCTATATATTTTAGATATACGATATTCAGCCTTAAATAATAATAATGATAATAATAATAATAATAATAATAATAATAATAATAATAATAAAAGTAATAATAATAATAATAAAAGTAATAATAATAATAATAATAATAACAATACTACTAATAATAATAATAATAATAGTTTTTCTTGGTGAAAGCACAAGGCCAGAAATTTGGGTGAAGTGGACTAGTCGACTATATCGACCTCAATGTTTCACTGGTACTTAATTTATCGACCGCGTCAGGCATGAAAGGCAAAGTTGTCCCCAGTAGCATTTGAGGTCAGAACCTGAAGACGAACGAAGTGCTGTTAAGCATCTTGGTCAGCGTGCTAACGATCAATCACATAATGATAATAAAAAAGACATTGACTGCGAGATCAATTGTTATA
>NC_068982.1:19393275-19396654 GCF_001194135.2 Octopus bimaculoides
ACCATTGAACAAGAGTTCGTATTATTACTGGATTCAATTGGTCAGCCCAAGACAAATCTATTATACAAATATGTGCTCTGAAAAATAAGAAGCGATTATATGAGACGTTCATGAGCACAGCTATAATAATTTCTTTCTATCCACCTATCAATGTAGCTATCTATATTCTTTTATGATTTATGCGTATCTGTCTCTATACGTGTGCATCATTAAATGTATATAGCATGTTAAGTGATTATTCGCAATCTATATATGAGCTGTATATATTAATAGCATTTTTTACAAAAGTAGCATTAAATGTACGCTCATTTTAAATATGTTCTTTTCGTGTTGTGATACGGTTTATTTAAACCTAGCTAATACATCAGACTTTATAATTCTTTTGATCATGGTTCTCTAATTTCAATTTCCCTTGCTTCCTTTCCATCAGTCTTATTTTGTGTGGTTACATTAGAACAGCTAAAACATTCAATTCGCACCTGTATTTGTCATATAAACTTTCTCATCTTACAAACATTATTCTACATTGTGGATGATAATCAAAAACTTTTCGGAAATATTATTTGATGACATGAAATCACGGAACTTTATTGAGTTATTACATGGGTATTAAAACAAGATTGCATAATTCTGCATAACTATGCTACAAATTTATGTACAAAGCATTTAATCGTAATTACTTGTTGAACATTTTACAGTTATTACATTTCTAATAATTTTAACGAAATAATAATAATAATAATAATAATAATAATAATAATAATAATAATAATAATAATAATAATAATGAATGTTGAGTTGTGCAGACATGTTTCCAGTTGCTCAAGGCTCCAGGTTTTATCAAGAGCAACAACAAGAAATTACAACTTCTTCGAATTTATTCAATACAAGTAATTTCGTAGAACAAACTCCACGGGGACCAGATTAAGATGCGAAGGATTACATTTTGACTCTTGAAAAAAAACAAAAACATATGTCGTTGAAATAGGATTCACGGAATAGTGATGAACTGGTATAGAAAGTGTTCGTTGAAAGAAACGTAAGATGAAAAGGAATTCTGCACCAAACAATAAATAATTAATTAAATAAATAAATAAATAAGCATGAAAAGCTTACACGAATCTTGAACAAGGTACAGGTTGTATACAGAAAATTATAATGACATTTGTATTGACAATGGCAGAAGTACGAACTACTGTTGCGATCTTTGCTGGTAACAAGTGTAACGAAATCAACATTCACAAGAAAAGATACACATTTACAAAACAGAAACATTGCAACTCATGCAATGTATGTGAATAGCAGTGCAAACGAACTTTGTTAACATTATCAGCGATCTGTACATTCTGAACAGGGAACGAATCCAATATGATATAGAGGATAAAAATTGTCGGATTCAAAAAATATCTTTTTCCAGGGATTTTATCAAAGAATTGGCAAGCCAAAGGATATTCTTTATATCACACGAAATTCGGACAGTTGGTCAGTGTAACCGCAAATGGGTTGCTACAGCAACCAATTTCTGCTGTCCACCAATCTGAAGAAGGGATTATGACAGATTTTCTCTCTGCTGTAAAACCGAGATGCATTCGAAGTAAGAATCAGTTGCAGAACAACATATTTCACCACGAACCGAAAAGCAGACTGAATATAGAGGTCGCCTAGTGGATAGGTTAATAGTGAAATGTATATCAATAGACGGCTACCATACGTAAGTGATGTTTTAACAGGACGTGAACCATTTCCAACCCATATTAACACTCGAATTGCATGTGAGCTTGTTTGCTGCAAAGAATGTTAGCGACAGAGGAACAGAGGAATACATGGATTGCTGTATCATGAAGATTAATAATGATTTTGTATCACTTTGAGAACTTGTTTTACTTGGAGAATATTGCATATTAACCACACGGTTTTAGTGTGCTCATTCAACGCACACAGGTCGAGAATTTAGTAGAGTGGCTGAAAGAAATGAAATGTGGATACGTTATTGCTAATTTTTAGCAAAACTATTAAATTAGAGATAAGACGATGGTGAACATCAAATTGGCGATGCTCGCATTGGAAAAGATTTTTTAGATAAAACTTGTCAATGTATATAAAAATAGATATTGATTAGGATAGGTGGTTAGAAATGAAATTATCAACCAAGTGTCTTTGAAAGGAAACACGAAAATTGTATTGCCGAAGGTTGAAAAGGTGGATCATAGCCACAAAGTTTCGATGGCCATTCGGTATGTATGAATGTTTGTTATCACGAAAAAAAAAAAATTAACGGGGAGTATATAAGATGATATAAAGCTTGATGTTCAGTGTTTGAAATATGAACGACCGGGTCAAGTTTGGAAGTCTGTTAAGTTTAGATACTCAAGATAATATTTTGTCTGCAAAAAAGCAAAAAAAAAGCAATATGAATTTAACGAGATATTTTCCGATTGTGAAGACCCCCAACTAATTTCAAACTTCAACACTATTCAAACGTATTTTCGTTGCCATCATCTGGCCAAAGCTATGTTTTTAGTTAACTCTCGTGGGAAGATGGATTTTTCTCTTGTATGATGTAGGCATGGCATTATATTTTCAAACAATACTCAAGGGAAGGCTTATAATTTAGCTACATACCAGAGATTATTATTTCGTTGATAAACAACAAGTCTGTAAATCTCGTTGGTATTCTTTCATTAAAGCCATTAAAGAAAGCGTGGTGAATATAATTGTCCATGTCCACTGTGGATTGGTAGACGTTTAATTAATTAGTTTGTATAATCTGAAGGAGGTCGGACACTCTCCCACAATGCAGGTTTGAGGTCAATTAAACATCAACATAGCATAATGTTTAATGGTTTACATTTCTGATGATAATATATGTTACATAAATGAAGTTTTTGGTATTCATACGTATATAACACTGAAATACACGTAATCAATTGGAAATACATAAATGTAGATATTTGTTAAGACGCTTGCTTCCCAAATACATGGTTCCGGGTTCAGTCCCACTGCGTGGCACCATGGGAGAGTCTCCTCTACTATTGCTTCGAACCGGACAGATCCTTGTGAGTTGGTTTAGTAGATGGAGACTGAAAAATCTCGCCATACATATGCATAAATATGTGTGTGTCAGTGTTTGTCTCCAATCACGACTTGACAGCTGATGCTTGTGTTTTTACATCTCCATAACTTAGCGATTCGACAAAATTGACTGAGAGAATAAGTACCAGACTTATAAAAACCAAGTAATGGGGTTGATACATTCGGCTGAAAATTCTCCAAGGCGGTGTCACAGCATGGCCGCAGTCTAATGACTGAAACAAGTAGAAGATAAAAGACAAAACATACATACATATTCGTACACGTATATATATATATATATATATAT
>NC_068982.1:19397199-19398361 GCF_001194135.2 Octopus bimaculoides
ACACACACACACACACACACACACACACATATGTATATATATATATATATACACACACACACACACAAATATGCATTTACATATATACATCATTTTTTTCTGTGTATGATTCTGTGAGTAAGAGCATGCTGGTGTGTGTTGAAATAAGGAGAGTGTAATTAACCGAAGATGACAGAACTTCACACAGACATGTCCTCAAATTCTAATTACACGGAGACTGTCAGATGGACTGAAAATAGAATTCGGTGCATCTTGAATCACACATTACTTTATATGTATTTTATAGGTATTTGAAATAAACCGCTGAATGAGTCGAGCATGTTTTCATCTGGCACAAGACCGCTTGGAACGTTCATGATGGTTTCTTTTTCCTACAGCAAGGGCATAATCTGTATTTATTAAGTTCTCTCTAGGTAGACGTTCAACAAAGAAGAGATTTCGTCGCAAAAGTCTAGAGTTCTTTCAATCTAGTGGCATCTGCATCAAGACAATGTACCTGTCCCCTATTCCATCGTGGTGACCAATCACATCACATAATGGACATCAAGACTCTCCCGCATACGCCCTACATCTCAGACCTTGATCCTTGTAATTTTTGGTCGCTTCCCATACGGAAGAAGAATATTGAAAGGGGATGTGACATGGGTCCGAGATCCCTTCACTAACGAGAACTTTCATTTGGCCTTCAGGGAATCCACTGAGTGCTACAACAAACGCATTGAAGTCAGAAGAATATACTTTGAAGGAAATGAGAGTTTTGTACGTCTTACAAATAAAAAAAAGACATGTCTCTTCTGAAATATGGAATACACCTTGTCTATATGGCTTTATATGTATTTCAGTAAATGCGTCTAAAGCGAAATAAAAAAAACAAACAAACTGACATTCTATATTTCCTAAATAGCAGCGTATAATGTATATATTATTGTTTTCATAAAGAAACCTATTTAAGTGTAATATTGGATTAAGAGTATACACAGTTTATCTGTTTGCATTGAGATTCTGAAATCAAAATACAGCAGAATGGAACATTATCTATTTTGTATTTCATCAATCTTCTCGATGGATGCTTTTGCACCGATCCCCCAACCCCTACACATATATATGCCTTCAAATACGCATCCACACGCATATGTGTGCGTATATGGCTAAACATACATAA
>NC_068982.1:19398525-19400053 GCF_001194135.2 Octopus bimaculoides
ACATTATATAGATATATATAATATGGATGGGTTCTTGAAACTTGGTTCTTTTCCCTAAAACTATATATTTTTATATTTATATATATATATAGAGAGAGAGAGAGAAGTTAGTGTACGTATATTTCTGTGTTTGTTAGAATATGGGCGCATATTTGCTTATTGTTCACCAGATTTTTCGTCGACTGTAGTCATGGATTATCGCTTTGGCTCAGGCTAAAATCAGTCTGCTCCTGAGTTTAGAAAATCCCTTTCTATTAGTCTAGATTTTCTATGAAATATACGTCACTTTTCCTTATTATTTATGCATAAATGTTACAAGCACGTGGATTATAAGATCACTCACTTCCCCTACTCAATCTTTCACTCTTTTTCCCTCTACATTTGTCTCTTTCTTCTCTCTCTATGTGTCTGCGTGTCCTTGTGTGTGTGTGTGTGTGTGTGTGTGTGTGTGTGTGTGTGTGTGTGTGTGTGTGTGTGTGTGTGTGTGTGTGTGTGTGTGTGTGTGTGTATGCGTGTGTGCGTGCGTCTGTGTGATGTATACTTTCATTTTTATTATTTTCATGATCTATATCTAACCTTTCCAAATGTATTAACTATATCAATTCCTAGCTGTTGCTGCTAATGGTTATGCTGATGCAGTTTTGTCGTTGCTGTTGTTGTTGTTGTTACAGTTACTTTAACGTGGATGCCACTGGAATCAATCGACTATGGGCGTTTCGCATGTTAAGTTCATTGAAAACAGGAAACTCGTAGGCTGGCACGTAAGATATCCGGAGCTGTCTTCCCGATGGAATATATTGACGGAACTGCATTGGTTATACCATGTCAAGGCTCTATTCGTGGAATTATTGATCTATTGATCTATTGATTTTAGCAGTCAACCAAACTTATGTGCTACTAATTCTGCAAAAAAAAAAGAATAACAAAGAAAAATGCAAATGTTATTTGAGTTATAACTGTATCACGTTCATAAGTTGAAAGCATTTCTAAAAGATTATTTAGTAGCTACTGTACCCTCAGATTTCAGAATCTTTTCCATTCTTCTTTCTCTTTTCTACTATCTCTCTTCCTCAGTTACTTTCTCGTGTGCGAATACACACACACACACACACACACAAACACACACACACGCGCGCTCAGACACATAATCATTGCCAGTTGTTTACACTTACATGTACTTTCATGTATTCACTCTGTCATTCATTGCAAGGTTACTCGCAAAGTTAAAAGAAATAAAGCAATGGTAACAGAAAACGTTTTTATCAGAAATACGAATTCTTGTATAAAATACTTCATCTCCAGTAATGCAGTTAAGCCTTAGATTGCTATTATTTCTTTCTTTATGTATCTTCATAGATTTCAACAAACTTTTCTTTAGAAAATATCAATGAATCTCATAAAATAATATTTCATGTAAATGACAGTTTTTACCACTCTAATATACATTACGTTTCCGTACTTGCACGTTTACATTTTGGGATGAATTCTATTTTCGTACGACAAAATCTATATATATATATATATATAT
>NC_068982.1:19400579-19401106 GCF_001194135.2 Octopus bimaculoides
GGGGTTTGCCTTTATGTTCCCGTAACATAACGGTTCAGTAAAAGCGTCAATAATATATGTATAACAACTAAACAATAAGGACTAGGGTCGATGTTTGCGTCTAAAACTGAGTGGCACAATGGGCAGGTGTCCCCTGCTTTAACTTCGGGCCAACCGCATCCTTGAAAGTGGATTTGGTTAACGAAAACTGAAAGAAGTCGCTCGTATATGCATATATATGTGCATGTGTGTATGTGTCCGTGTTTCTGAGCATGTGTGTGTGTGTGTGTGTGTGTGTGCACCGATGCATGTGTGTGTAAGTCTTTGTGCAACTGTTTGACCCCACCAAAAGAGAGTGGTAAAATAAGTACCAGATTTTGAAGAAAGGAGTGGTGGGTCGATTCATTCGATAAAAGTCTTTCTAGTCAGTGCCCCAGCATGGTCGCAGTTTGATGACTAGATCAAGAAAAGATAATATATATATAGATGTATATATAGATACATACATTCCGAAATGCATATACTTATGCGAACGTAAATATATATAT
>NC_068982.1:19401116-19402593 GCF_001194135.2 Octopus bimaculoides
ATATACATATGCATATATATGTATGTATGTGTGTGTGCGTGTATGCCGTTTGTATACACATTCACTTACGACTATATCATCTTAATGCATCATACATTAATTTCATTGTATATATTTCCAGTGGCCTTTTGTTATTTATTCATTCTTTGTATCTTAATTCATAAGCACTTTTCCGCTTATTTAGCCTAATTGCTTGAGTAAATATTCCTCTCATATGATTCTATGTACCAATTAGCTTTAATATCTTTGAGATATAAGCAACATAAAACAAGATAAATAATTAAAGAAAAATGGAATGACTTTTTCATTGCAATACGTGAAATGTATGATGTAGTTACTCTTTCAGAAATATTTTGCTATCTTAGGAAAATATTTATTTGTATGTTGTATTTTTTTAACGATCCAGTCCATTGACGATTAAGACAACTTTAAACAACTCTGCAAATGGCAACATGTTGTTGCATTCATAAGTATGTATTTACTGCCAGCATGTGTTCTTTTCAAGTTTAAACTGTAAATGATGGCAAGACATATTATCTTTTAAAAAAACTGGAGCTATGTATGACAGCATGATTGATATTTCCCTTGAATCAGTTCCATATTTATGAAAATAAATACAGTTCATAAAGGGTAGGAAAGATTTGTAATTGAAAAGAAGAGCATTCATCAAAATTTAATTTCCTGGTAGCCATTTTAGTGAGTCATAAGTAGAGACTGATCAAGATTTCAATCCAGAACTCAAACTAAGGAAATTAAATAATGCAAATAATATTGCCCAGATCTTACCATTCGAAACACTTGTCGGTATTATTTAACTCTTGATCATTAAATGGTATTGGTTTTAATAGCAATAGGAACCATAAAAGGAAGAAGTAGTACAATTCAATAGAAAGTGTATCGCAACTTTGTCGAGCTGTCTCTTAGAATGGACTGCCTAATGACATCAACAGCAGGAAGAATCACAACAACAACAATTATAATAATGCTTTCTATAATAAGGACAAGGCCTGAAATTTTGAAGGGAGAGGAATAGTCGATTACATCGACTCCAGTACTCAACTGGTACTTAATTTATCGACCCCACAAGGATGAAAGTTAAAGTCGACCTTGGCGGAATTTCAACTCAGGACGTAGCGCCAGACGAAATTACCACTAAGCATTTCGCCCGGCATTCTAACTATTCAACCAGCTCGCTGCAACAACAACAGCAACAACAACAACAATCATAATAATAATAATAATTTCTACTATAGGCACAAGGACTCAAATTTGTGGGAAAGGGATTCGTCGATCACATCTACCCCAGTGCATAACTGGTACTTAATTTATCGGCCCCCAAAAGGATGAAAGGCAAAGTCGACCTCGACAGAATTTGAAGTTAGAACGTAGCGACGGGCGAAATACCACTAAGCGTTTCGTCAGGCGTGCTAACGATTCTGCTAGATCGCAGTCTTAATAATAATAATAATAATAATAA
>NC_068982.1:19402603-19406050 GCF_001194135.2 Octopus bimaculoides
CTAAGCGTTTCGTCAAGCGTGCTAACGATTCTGCTAGATCGCAGTTTTAATAATAATAATAATAATAATAATAATAGTAATAATAATAATAATAATAATAGTGATAAATCTTTAAAATTTTAGGCAGATTCTAGTAGTTTTGAGGGGAAATGGTTTTCGATTACATCGACTCCCGTCATCCCCCAATTTGACGGATATTTCTGGGATGAATGGCAGACAACAACAGTGGAACAGCACAAGATATTTCGCCCGACGCGCTAACAAGTCTCAACACAATGTTATAATAGTAAAGAGGATGATGACGATGATGATGATGATGAATGACGGCAACAAAATACATATTTATTCTGTCAATACAGAACAGACGTGGAAGCGCAATGGCCCAGTGGTTAGGGCAGCGAACTCACGGTTTCGATTCCCAGACCAGGTGTTGTGAGTGTTTATTGAGCGAAAACACCTAAAGTTCCACGAGACTCCGGCAGGGGGTTGTGGCGAACCCTGCTGTACTCTTTCACCACAACTTTCTGTCACTCTTACTTCCTGTTTCTGTTGCACCTGTATTTCAAAGGGCCAGTCTTGTCACGCTGAATATCCCCGAGAACCACGTTAAGGGTACACGTGCCTGTGAAGTGCTCAGCCACTTGCACGTTAATTTCACGAACAGGCTGTTCCGTTGATCGGATCAACTGGAACCTTCGTCGCGGTAACCGACGGAGTGCCAATGACAACACAGAACAGACCTATGATGAGAGGTTTGTTCTTCACCTTCCTTTTATGTAACAATACCTAAGAATTTGTTGGTTAACATGTACGTTATAGATAAGGCCGTGAGTTGGTTAAATCACTTGCATGTCGGGCAAATAGCTTAGCGGTCTTTTGCTCAAATTATGCCGAGGTCGACATTGACTTTTATCGTTTCGTGGTTAATGTCATGAGTACCAGTTAAACACTGAGGTGGATGAAAACACTTTCCTCGTCTTCCCAAAATTGCTGGCTGTGTACCAAAATTTGAAACCAATACATCCATTAGAGTCTTAAATGTTTGATTTTAACTGAGGCGAACCTGCTCACTATTTTCAGCTGATTGAGTGGTTACGCAGAGTCTCTGTCCCTCACTTCACTAGTTTTATTGTTGAGATGGTGAAAGTTATGGACCTATGCAGTGTAACGAATATCAATCACTCTTTTGAGACACTATTTAATTTAACATTCTAGACAGTCTCTTTGCAAGTAATGACATTAATGATGTTGAATACTACTTATCTAATGCCTACCGCCTAGTTAATGAGATATCAAGCTGTGCCATGATGTATTAAGTTATCGATAATTTTGATAAATTATTTAGTCAAACATCGAAACATTCATTCAGTGCACCGTGTGTCCAGACTCCTCTGCAGGTGCAATGCAGTGTCTAGTCAATAAGACATGTGTGTATTTATGACTTGTCACCTAATTGATGTTGATAACGAACATGCGAACGACAACAACTGTGATGAAGTTGATGAAAAGAAGGAGGAAAAGAAGCAGGAAGGGGAAGAGGAGGAGGAGGTGGTAAAAAAACGGTTTCGTTTGTTATTGTAGCATTACTTCAGGCTTACAGTTATTTAATGACTCATATGCCAAAAAAAATAAAATCGAAGGAAAGAAAAGATATCGTAATTTTATATTAAAAGTTGTAATGTTTTAGTTTGAATGGCAAATTGCGTTGCAAATGTGGAAGCCATTAATGAAATGTATCAATTAATACGTGAAATCATTTTTCTTTTCTTGAAGATTTCGGATTTTAAAGAGAAATATCAAAATTAAACATTGAGGAAAAAATATCTATGTCAAAAATATTCTTAACGACATATGCGTTAGGGAATTTATCATTCATCTCCTTAATGGCTTTTATTCTTTAAATTAAGAAGGAAAAAAAAAACACTAGATACGTTCCGAAATATCAAGCCAAACATTTAAAACATTATATAGTGCTAATATAGCTAAAGCAATTTCATTGAACAAAGAAATGTCCAATGTTAGTTAATATATTAAAATCTTTCTTCCCATCATCCTTTATATATTTCTATAATTTACTCATTAAATACTACTGCGTAAAGCGATATCATGTCTTCTCTTCCCGTTTCAGATATGTTTTTCCAGGATGTTTTTTTTTTTAATCAGAATTCTGATACGAATCAGGCAACCCCATTTCTCGTTGTCTTCGATCTTCCTATATATTATATATTTTCTTTGCGCATAATCAATACATATGGCTCAAAACACACACAGACAACACGTGTATATATATATATATATATATATATATATATATATATATATAGCAAAGTAAGCACTTAGTCAAGATTGTGCGAAGTTTTGTGATATCTTTGTGATGATTTTTGCAACTGTAATAAGCCTATTAACGCCATAAAATCTGAAATTTTGGGGAGTAGTTTACATCGACCGAAGTACGTAACTGTTACTTAAATTTTTCACGCTAAAAGGGTGAAATGCAAAGTGGACACCGGCGGCATTAGGACTCAGAACGCGAAGACATACAAAGCACTTGCTAATTTTGCAGCTTTCATGCATTTATATACATATGTGTGTGCATATGTATATATGTATGTATGTATGTATGTACGTACGTATGTGTGTATGCATATATGTGTGTATTTGATTATTTTAATGCAATTTAATGCATATATGTGTGTATTTGATTATTTTAATGCAAAAATGGGATGTCAGAGTTATTTTCATTTTTGCACAATTTAGATGATATTTCATTCACTGCATCTTTTATATCAAAGAAGGTATAGATAATAGTCACTACATATTTTCCTATAATTACCACTGGAAACAGCTCTAAGCCACATTTACTCTGATAAAGGAAAGCTATGTAATGACTATTATTTATACGTTGTTTTTTATGTTACTCTGAGAAAGAAAGACCAGTCTGACTGGAGCCCAACCAAGGATTTAAAATATAGAATTGAGATGAATCACAAACTCGGATTCTGCCATAAGAATATGCAAAGTTCCTCACTAATCTAAGCCACATACTTAGTCTGGTGTGCCACCAGAGGACTTACGAAGTATTTTGGCCGGAATGATAACCCCTCGCTATTGACTCCGATAATATATATGTGTGAGTCCTTGTGTCTGTATTTGTTCTCACACCATCGCTTGTCAACCGATGTTGGTGTGCTTACGTCCCCGTAACGTAGCGGTTCAGCAAAGAGACAGATAGAATAAGTACTAGGATTATAAAGAATAAGTCTTAGGGTCCAACTGGTCGACTAAAGGCGGCGCCACAGCATGACCGCAATTAAATGACTAAAACACGTAAAAGAATAAGAGACTATATGTATATTGTATACATACATACATACATACATACATACATACACACATACACACACACACACACACACACACACACACACACACACACACACACACACA
>NC_068982.1:19407653-19410717 GCF_001194135.2 Octopus bimaculoides
TATATATATTGTGAGAATTTACGAAGAAACAAAAGACGAAGACGGGTGTGTAAACCACGAACAGATGTATTAGTTTAACGCTCGGGATGTGAGAAAGTATTTTACGTTTCGAGCCTATGATCTTCGACAGAAACGAGCCTAGAAATAAACATGGAGAGAAAATAAAAAAAAGGTTTAGTGGCTAGCGATCTATCTATGTAAATGTGTGTGTGTAGTATTTCCAGCGTGTACAATTAGATGTATAAAGTGTTCCATGAAGAATCGTCGCAAATCTGTGTCCAATTGCTGTGCGGACACTCACTATATAGGATGCATGAGACACCGTGACAAAACGTGTGTAAGCTTTTATACTGCCTGATCCAAAACCCGATAGAATTACGAAAGCTTAATTTTGTTTATTGATACTTCGCAGAATTAAACCTATATTATCATTTTATAAATAATCTGATTAAAATTCGAATCTATAAATATTCTTTTCTACAAGGCCTAAAATTCGAAGGAGGAGAATAGTCAATTACATCGGCTCCAGTACTCAACCGTTGGTCATTTTATACGAGAGAATGAAAGGAAAATTCGACACCGGGAGAACTTGAACTCACATCATAAGGAAGCATTTTGCTCGGCATACTAACGATTCTTTCATCTCATCGTCTTATATTTGAATCTATAAATAATAACTGTATATCCGGACTGTTATTTCATTATTGGAACCAGCTTCCTTTTATACATTTATAAAATGGAAAACAATTTAGATATAATCCAATGGATGCAACACTTTGTTTAGTTAAGTCAATACTTAACCGCAATTTGTTGGCATAATTTTCACTGTTTTCATTTTCTTTTTAAATTTGATATTCTTATTATATGATCATGCGCGTGTGAAATCGAAGATGAAAAAAGATTCTATCAAATATCAGTTGACGTGTGGTAGTTACTATAGCAACGTAAATGCAAAACACGATTGATCTTCAGCTCCTCTGTTGCATATATTGTATACAAAAGCATATATTGCGAGCTGGACACAGCCGAGTGGTTGCTAAATGAGATATTTTAGTTTCATAAAAAAAAAAAGAGATTTAAAATTCATAGAGAAAATTTATTTATTACTTTATAGGTATAGATAAGCTGATAGAACGAGAAATCCTTTTCAAAATGTAGAAAATAAAGAAAAATTATCAACCAACTGAATAAGAATTCATAAGACTTTACAATTCCCAATATCGTTATGTACAATCAGACTGTGTGCTCGGTGTAGAATGAAGCTTATATTTCATGGAGACAATGCTAATGAAATGCAGATATGTTAATATATTTTGTTATCGTTAAGTTTTTCAAATTTATTCTGAATAGAAAAAGCAAAAGCGATAAATATAAAATGCGCTTATCAAATTCAGACGAGGAATATCTATGCTTTGTTTGAAAGGAATGTTGAATTTGAAATTCTGAAGATCATAAGAAAATTTGATTTAGAAATCGTGAAATGAGCAGGAACTTAGAAGGAAGTGGTTTGGAGGTTATGCGAGACAATGACAGAGAATATGAGAGGATTTAGATTGAAGTCCTACAAAACCTATATCCTGAGTAATTAAGAATACACATGCTGTGGTTATGATAGATGAGGTAACATAGCAATGGTAATGCATGAGTAATGGGAGGCAATTTATCTTATTTGGCAAATGAAAATTTGTTGAGTTGCAGTCGAAAATGTTGGCTGTGTTGAGGGTTGATATCACATCTTAGGTACCGGCTAGAAATTATTCCCTGTTAGTAACCTTATTGTAGTGGGCTATATTTTGTTTTGCAATGTTGTTTATCCATATGAAATCTTTTATAAATGTGTGTGTGATCGCCAGAAAATATCGTTGCATGTAACAAGGGTTAGTATGTGTAGAGAGAGTCAGAGTTTTAATTGTAAATTTCTATGAAAGACATGAAAGGTTGAATATGGGACGTTTTGGCGCATCCGATTTAGCGCCGCTTATTTGACACAGGCTTATTTGAGATGAAGTGTTTAAGGGCTTAAGCATATTTCACTTATGTTATGAGGGGAGGGAAAGCGTGTATGCCAATCGTATACAATTAATAAACTGCAATGTCGCTTTCTATCTGCCCCACTCTTCAGTTCTCTCTGCATATATATACTTCTTCGTGTGCTAACGTGTATGTGATTGTGTGGATATGTGTGTGCGGGTGCATGTGCCTCTCTGTGTGTGCGGGTATGTGCGTGTGTGCTGTACCAAAAATTTGCCAAAAGGAATCGAACTCTTCACCTAGCGATCGCCAGCCGAACGCCACAACTACTAAGCCACACGCCTTCATGCACAGAAATACGTACACAGGCACACGCACATGGACACACACAAATGCACGCATACACACACACACTCACACATTTCGTATTATACAATGAAGCATTGGAATGTACCAGAATTTCAAAATATCACTGTCTGTTTTTACTTCATTATTACAACTACATGAAGAAGCGTTAGCATGCCGGACAGAAAGCCTATTAACGTTTTGTCACTCTTTACGTTCTTAGGTCAAATTCAACCGAGTTCAACTTGGCATTTTTCAAAAGTAATATACTACGATAGATATTCTTTTCTATTCTATTCCAGGCACAAGGCCCGTAATTCTTGGGGGCGGGGCGAGTCGATTAGATTAGATCGTCCCAGGTACGCAACTGTTACTTAATTTATCGAACCAGAAATGATAAATGGCAAACTCAACCGCGACGGAATTTGAACTCAGAACGTAAAGACATACGAAACACCGAGAAGCATTTCGCCTGGCGTGCTAACGTTTCTGCCAGCTCGCCGCCTTATACTACTACCAAGTATATCACAGGCATAGAAGTTAAATCTATAGTTTATTATGATTGCAAATCGAAATGCTGTGTCCCTACCTGTAAGTAACACGTACATGCCAGTTGCTAAGAACGTGTTTAATATATAAACTCGCCTGTCCTTATGTGTAACACCGATAAATTTAGTTGCCATTTAAACAATTTGTTCGTGGATGAGTGATGAGTTCTATGTGGAGCTGATACAGGAGCAATCATTCC
>NC_068982.1:19410954-19417678 GCF_001194135.2 Octopus bimaculoides
TATATATATATACACATACATACGTTTATATCTCTATACACGCACATACACACATATATGTATATACATATGTTTTTGTGTGTATAAACGTACACACACACACTGGCAAGCGTGCTAGTATAAAATTGCACAAACACATCAGACTTAATTTAATCTTATGGTAATATAATTATAAAATATCTACAATGAACAAGATATCAGCCTCTGGTTAGTGTTTGCCATGACTAGAATTTAACTTGGAATTGAATTAAAGCTCACTTCATATATTCAGCTAATAATTTGGCAAATCCATCAGTTGTGTATCTGTACGTAAAAAAATACGATGTTCCTGCTCTGTAAAATATGAGCAGTTTTTGTCTAATCATTAGATATTTCCGTAGTATATTTATATTATGCTATCTAAGAGTTGCAGCTGATCGACTTAACTGGGTGTTCGCTTACCACCCAAGAGATACACTGATTATATATAATCACTTCATTTAACTATCTTTCGAGAACTGTTGAGTGTCCACATGGGCATGCCTCCTGCTAGAATTAACACCCAAACTTTCCTCAAATCACATCAGATTTAACAAAAATGAAACGGTGATGTTACGGATGCCGTATGACTAAAAATAAGAGACAAATCACATTTTCGAAATGTCGGTGATTATAGATCAGCTAGAAGAGTCTTCACTTGCGTAAAATATGAAGTATCCTTAAAGGCAGTGTGCACGGTACAATTGTTAGCACCGCGGGAAAAATGCTTAGCGGCATTTTGTATGCCTTTACGTTCGGAGTTTAAATACAGCCACAGTTATCTTTGCTTCTCCTCCTTTCGAGGCCAATAAATTAAGTACCAATTGAGATCGTTGTAATTGAATTGAGCCCTCTCCGGAAGTTGCTGGCATTGCGCAAAAATCTGAAACCAATATAAGCAAAGCTTAAGACAGAGGCGTTTGCAAAATTCTTAACATGTCCGGCAAAATGCTTAGCGGCGTTTTGTATGTCTTTATAACGTTCTGAGATTAAGTTCCACTGAGACGGGCTTTGCATTTATCAAGGTCGATAAAGTAAATACCAGTTAGAGATTGCAGTCGACGTAATTGACTTAGCGCTTCCTACGAAATTGCTGACCTTGTCCCAAAATTTGAATCGATATATGCATAGCTGGGGAAACGAATTGTAAAACTAGCAATATTAGAAAATATTTATTAATATATGGTTTTATTAGCTTTCTGAACCGATTTCAAATATTTGTAAGTCACGTTAGTATTAATATATATCCAATTGACAGCCGAGTTCATTTTAGCGTTATCGTCTCGTCTTTCCATCTCTCTATTCGTCCTTCACACTTTCTATCTCTTCCTTTTTATCGACATGCGTCTCCTACATATATTTGTAAGCCCTACTTTCGTACTTGCACTATTGGTCACTGCGACTCAGGAATTTCAGATGAATACTGGTAGCTACCCGCATCATTGCGGGTAGCTGAAAATAGGGTTCCCCGAGTAATTCCATACGATTACAGAAACATTGTAATAATGACATTTTACTAAAATATATAAAACAATGTGTTTATCAAAATATATTCACAATCAAATAGTACCGAGAATATAGAAAAAAGAGAAAAAGAAAAACAGAGAGAGAAAAGTTTTATATATCACTTAAATAGTAATGGCCTCTCTGAATCATGATGTGCGTACGTCTGTATATGTGTGTATGGTGGGGTACGTGTGCTTGTGTGAATGCCTGTGTGTTCATGTGAGAGTGTTTAGGTGTATGTGTGTTTGTGTATGTATATGTTTGAGTGTTTATGTTAGTGTGTCTGTGCGTGCGTGTATACGTGTATATATGTCTGTGTGTGCATCTGTGAGGGTTAGTGTGTGTGTCCGTGTGTGCATGCGTATGTTCGTGAGTGTGAGCTTATATACGTGTATAAGTGTATTTGTGTATGTTTTTCTGTGAGTGTGTGTTTCTGTGTGTGAATGCTTACATGAATATGAATATTTACACGTGCATATGTGTATGTGTGTATGTGTGTATGTGTGTATGTGCATGTGTGTGTCTGTGTGTGCATGGGTACGTATGAGAATGTGAGTATGTATAGGTTTATATGTGTATGTGTATTTGTGTGTGAGGGCATTATATGTTAACGTATAATTTTGCTTTTTCCTCCTCGTTAAACACGTGTAGGTATGTGTTGTGTATGAAGTTTATTACATCCACATGTGTATGTGTAGGCGTCAAATTACGACACATTATTTCTAGTGTTTTGGATGTTAAACAGAAATTCCTGGAATTGTCAACCAATCATTAAGATCTTATTTCGTTTTAAATGTCTCACCGAAATATGAATTAAATAACACTGTACTCTTTACTTAGCCATTTCGTTACCATTTAGATCAGGAAAACGACGTATTGTATGCAAATTAGCATATATCACCCGTAATATCAATTCTTTCATAATTTAATGAAAATGCAAATCTCTGATTCTTTTATGCATCACATAATTTATCAAATAGAATAATGTTTACCAAATATTTCGAAAGTTAAAAAGTGTGTGTGCGCGCAGAGAGATATTTGAGAGAAGTGAGCAGGGAAGGTCATTGTATAATGTAGTGAAGGATACGAAGCGTAGATCTGTCTGTCTGTCTGTCGTTCTCTCTCTCTCTCTCTCTCTCTCTTTCTCTCTTTACACACACACACGCGCACGGACACACACACACACACACACATATAGACCCTCACGAGCTGAAATTAGTTTCAGTTATAAATAGCTCAAGTATATCTACGTGATCTGATCAATAAGTACCCGGACTGTTCGCATAGTAACGAAGCTAAAGCACACAGAGTAAAACCGGTTAGTGCAGATTCACCATGAACACTGTTGTATATGTGCACTAAGTTTTAAAGTTGTAGCTCTATTCTTCTGTTTCCAGCAGTGCTTGGAAAGAACGTGTGTAGCGTATGATCGCTGCCTTGACCATGACAGAGAAACTTGAGCAGAGAATTTACATCAAATGTTGTGAAAAGATTGGTGATACCTGCTCAGAGGCCTACGCAACGTTGCAGAAAGTGTATAGAAAGGATTGTATGACCCGGAAAAATTTCGATAGCGGCGAACATTCTGGGAGATCCGCAACGAGCAGAACTGAGAAAAACGACACTATGTGCGTGCAGCTCTGACGGGAAAATCGTCGAATCACCATCCGTGAGTTATCAGAGCATGTGCGGATTAGTTACGGTTCAGTTCATTATCACAGATGGTCTGGGTATGAGACGCGTGTCTGCCAATTCTGGACTAAAAGTGCCTTCGGCTGACCAAAAAGGCTCCCGGGTTCCAGATGTACAAGATCTTGACCTTATCGAGAATGATGAAAACTATTTGAAAACGATCATAACAGGTGATGAATCGTGGGTCTATGGCCATGACTCCGAAACAAAGGCTCAGTGGAAGACCCCAACTTCCCCGAGACCGAAGAAAGCACGAACTAGTCGAAGCAATGCAAAGACACTGTTGACCATTTTCTTCGCCTACAAGGGGATTGTTCAGCATGGGTATGCTCCATCTGGTCAGACAGTAAACAAGGCGTGCTACAGTTACATTTTACAGCGTTTGCATGATGTTATTCGTCGGAGAAGGTCACAATTCTATGCGTCTGGTGAGTGGCAATTGCACGATGACAACATACCTGCCCATCCAACGCAGCTTGAGCAGTAGTTTTGGCTAGGCACAGCATTCCCCAGTCACCGTATTTCTCAAACGGCTAACTTCAACAGTTTTTTTTTTGTTTTTCACTCTTATTTCCTGGTGTTCCTTTTTGGTGGAAAAGCGTAGGCTCGAAATGTAAAAGACTTCATCACCTTCCCGAGCGTCAAACTAATACACCTGTTTTTTTGTTTATACACCTGTCTTCGTCTTACGTTTTTCTGTAAATTTCAGCTATATATATATATGTGTGTATGAGTGTGTGAGTGTGTGTGTGTGTATGAGTGTATGTGTGTGCGTGCGTGTGTGTGTGCATATGCGTATACATAAATGCACTTTCTTTTCTCCCTAACTTTGTGACAGTGAAAGCAGCTTCATCAGTGTAGCCGTTCCAGAAGTTAAACAAGTAACTATGTCTCAAAAAATATTAAGCAGATTTCAGAATCTACTTAAAACTTCTCCATTGTCAGGAATGGCATGGCATTTTTGCTTCAGCGATTTATTCTAGATGTATTGTGTGGAACACATGTTGATCTTATGAATGAAAACTTGAACTTTTGAACTCGTGATTTCATTTCAGAAAGGAATTGATGATAGAGTGGTTTTTAATCGCTATGTATTTTTTATGTTCTGCTAAACATAGCACATTATATTTTATTTTATTTTTACCCTTTGTTAATATATATGTTCAAAAAGAAATTTGGGTCACGTCAGATGAAGGTCAAATGTGGAGGGATAGATAGCTTCTATTGTGTGATTATGGTTGATAGTGTTTAGGCACAAATATATACGTACGAGTTAGCAGGATATACATCCACACACTCTCACACACTTAAACATATATGTGGGTATATGTATATGTGTGAGTATGTGGGTACGTGTCTATATATGCTACGTATGTATGTGTAAAAGTTAAAATTTTAGAATGTACGAGAGGTGTATATATCATTTTACTATTTGTCTTCCTTAGGGTTACGGCTGTTTCGCTATCTCCTGCATATAGTAATTTTAATGTGTAATAAATTATATCTCCATGTTTGCAATAAAATGTTATTTACGCACTATACAATACGGTTGTTTTGTGCATTCACAAAACTATGCAGAGCAGTTAAAGAAAGCTCTCCAGATCATCAGAACATCATAGTTACACCGATGATTCAACTCCATATATACATACATTTGTATGTGTGCTTGCGCGTAGATAGCTAGACGGATAGATAAGACGCACACATTGACATATATGCATACATAAGATTGTGTAAAGGTGTTCTTTTTTCTCTCACATTTTTCACCCATTCGAGGAGTACGTCTTTTTCATTACTTAATTTAATATCTGATATTTATTTTATACCTTCTGATGGCGAACCGCCACATAATGTGGACATAAATAAACTCACTGCAGTTTTTAAGCAGTGAGAAACAACTGCGAACAAAAAAAACAAACGCTTACATATACAAACATATGTTGAGTTTCCGTGCAATTTCCTTCTACCAGATAGAATCGCAATACATTAATCGGTTGCATACTACACTCGAAAAATCTTGCACAAGACGCCGCATTCGGTGAATAAACATGAAGGAATATGTTTTTAAAATGAATTTATTACCCATACAGAATATCCGCAGCACAATTATACACGCTTTCACATACGTACTCACACACATGCATAGACACCCAGCGGCATATATTTTGGCCTTTCCTTTCTCCAATTTACATTCACCATGCATTGTCTAACCTCAGGTTAGAAACATTTGCCCCAGTGCCAATTCAAGACACGCCTGTATTTAAATTCCACTGCTTTCATTTTATGTATGTATGTATGTATGCATGTATGTATGTATGTATGTATGTATATATGTATGTATGTATGTATGTATGCATGTATGTATACATGTATGTATGTATGTATGTATGTATGTATGTATATATGTATGTATGTATGCATATGAACGGTAGGCAGAAATGGACATCAGAAGGGGGCGGGCACTAGCAAGACAGGAAGGGAACGGGTGAGTGAGTAATTTGATTACTGACCAGTTGTTCTCTATTTTTCAGTTCTCGGAAATTTAGCGCTGCATAACAGCCGTATTATTCCCATATTATACACAAATGACTTACTATATGACAGACAAACTGGGAGTAAACGCGAAAGAGAAAAACATAAATAAACGAAAAGTTTAATTTGCTATGTTTTCAAAGCGTTCTCTTTCTAAATCTCTTCTCTCCCTTTTTCACCACTATACATAGAGGAAACACCTTAAAAATTGCTGAGCGTTGTTTATTCAACAAACATTGTTAATTCCGAGTTCATATGAGCGTGTACATTTGTTAAAGGATTTTATTAATTAATTCAATGTACTTCTCTTGTTATACGTATTTTTGTAACTCATGGGATTCTTGTGTAAACAGTGATATTCAGGTTGGTTTACATGAGTCCTATAATTCATTGAATAATTATATTAAAAATACATTATAAAATTATATTAAATATATTTTTAAATGTCTGTAATATAAAGAAAGATGAAAATAAAATCTAGATTGATGTATATGAGGCTGATGGTTACGAATACGAAGTTGACGCTGAAGTTACTGAATTTGTTAATGACGAACTTCAAGGGAATACCCTGTATTAATATGGTTTTGAATACTCTGTCCTTTCGCATATCTTTATGAAACTGTTTGTTGTGTGTGCGTGTGTGTGTGTGAACGCATGCATGCGCATGTGTGTATGTGTGTGTATGCGTGTGTGTTTATTTCAAAGATACGTTTTTTTGTATACCGTAAACCGTCTCTGTTCTTTCTTTGACATGAAAGTAATGTCAATTTTTTTGTCTCTAATTTCCCTTCAAATATTTTCTTTAATCATAATGCATCGGAAACAGACCTGTAACTACACACTGCCCGTTCATACGATCATACCATTTGAACGCTTGCATATGACCTTTGCATTATATTTTGTCAATATTTGCGAAACACGAGTTTTACCTTTGCCAAGGTTTGTCAGGAGAAAGGTCAACATAAAATCAGCATTA
>NC_068982.1:19418361-19429359 GCF_001194135.2 Octopus bimaculoides
CATAAACTAAATCAATTAAATATAAACAAACAGGTTATAAAAGACAATAACTGAGAACATATTTCAAACATTATCTAATATCAAACGCATGATATTAGATAAGGTATGACGTAATTTCAATAAAATATTAACCAGAAAGACTCGCTGTTGTGGTCATTGCTGGTGTTTCAGCTACTGTTATATTTGGTTAAACTGGTTTTAGATCTGGTAGGCCTCTGTTCAAAGGCGCTCCGGTTAAGACATCAGAGCTGGTATTGTCTAATAATTTCTCCCTTATTCGTTTTTGGTGTGTTGTTCATCTCTAGACCTGACTTGATCAAGCAAAATTCCGATCACAGCTTACCCAGCTAACCATGCCATCTTCTTTTACAGCTTCTTTTGATCTAAAATATATTTTCCTGTTTGAATGTTGGTAGTGTTATGAGGCAAGATAAGCACTGGTGCTACTCTTATCAGATCGAACGATCCATACAGGCTCACTGATTCGACGTTGCAGGAATTTGTTATTCAGGAAACCGAAAATTTTTATTGCTAGCTGGAAAAATTATAGTACTGAAATAAGGATTTCAAATTGTGGTACAAGGCCAGCATGTTCGTTGGGAAGAGCTAGGCAATTATAGTAATCCCTAGTTCTCAATTGTTATTTATTTTATCGACCCCGAAAAGATGAAAGGCAAAGGCGACTTCAGTGGAATGTGATCTCCGAAAGTGAAGACAAACGCAATACTGCTAAACATCCTGCCAGTACGCCGCCTTACAATGCACTGGAAAATGCAATAGATCAACAACATTTTTTTCTTTTTTTACTTTGTTTATACTTAACTTATGTTTGAATAATATTTAAAGAATATTTAAATCATATGGCATATGATCCTGTATACAGTTCTATTTGCGACAACGTATCATATGCCACATTATATCGTATTTGAATTTGATTTAAAAAAAAAAATATTCGAATTTAAGCATTGAAAATAGAGAAAAAATATGCTGTTTATTTTAGAAGTAATTTTATAAGTAATCTCATATATACGAGGGATATCTTAGTGACGTCTTATTCGGAGATTTATATGAATGTTACTTACATTGCAAATATATACTGGAAAACTGTATATTTACGAAGCAGAAAAACGAAAACAATGATATTTTGTTAATAGAAGATAATTTCTCCTGCCTCCCACACTTGCGATATGTATTTTGCTGCCTTAGGTTAATAAAGGGAACAATCATTCTTATTATTTACATCAGGTTGATACTACGAAATGTATATTTTAGGCGGTCCGATATAAATGTATACAACTATTTTGGGTGTCGTTTTAAACGATTACTTTCTCAATGAACAACTGTGCTATTGTAATATTAAATAACAAACTGCGAGTTTCAGAATCTGAATATACAACAACACGTATTAATTGGGTCAGTGAAGTAGTGGAGCAAGAATTTTTTTCATTAGTTTACACAAATATCAAACGGAATGTGATAGAAGATATCGATTTCATTGACAATTAACCCCATTTTTTATAATCAAATTCAATTTAAATTCCACTCGTCTGCTGCTGTCAATAGTACAGATGATGTTTTCCTTACTGCGGTTTTCGCTGTTGTTGCTGCTGATGTTCCTGCTGCAACTAAGTGTAATATTCTTAGTGACACCAATAATTGTAACAATAAAACTATTACTTTATCTATTTATGTGCCTACAATATGATGACTGATGAAAGATATTTGATGCTGCAAGTTTCGTATTATTCCGCGATTCTTCGCAGAAAATCGGAAAAGAATTTTAGCTTTAATGTGTCACTTCTAATTTATTGTATAAGTACACAATTTTTCGCAATAATATATTATCAATAATTGTTATTAATCGCAACATATCTGATATTTTTTCATATTTATAGAAATTCAGGGGAGATAATTCTATCTTCCGGAAATAATTCACATCAATTTCCTTGAACTTGAATGAAAATATTATGATATTTTATATCTAAATGTTTAATGTTAATTAAGATATATGACAAGAGTTAACACAAATTCTAATTAGCATTCTCGGTTGATATTAGCAGTTGGCACGGAGGCTACCTGGCAGTCTCATTAGCACGTCAGGCAAAATGCTTTGCGGTATTTCATCCGACTTTACGTTCTGATTTCAGATTTCGCCGAGGTCGATTTTTCTTTCACCCTCTCGGGGAAAATAGAGTACGTAACCGTAGAGCACTGGGGTCGTCATAATCGACTTATCCTCTCCAGTAAACTGCTGGCAAGGCTATCTGGCAGACTCTTTAGCACGTGGGGGTAAAATGTTTAGAGGCATTTTGTCCGTTTTGACTTTCTGAGTTCAAATTCCGATAAAGTTGAATTTGACTTTCATTCTCTCGAGGTCGATCATATAATTACCATTTGAGCACTTATGATATTTCTTCTTACATTATCCACTCAATGTAGACGTTCAACAATTGTGGAGAAAAAATACAACCCTGTGTTGTCATTATTTACTCGAATGCAGGACATTTGCTGAGCATGAAGAAACTTCATGAGCCTAATGATGTTTTCGGAGACCGAGAATAGACATGAGTCTCCATATGTGGCCATAGTTTACAGTGTCAAAACTCTTTCTGTAGTCAACGTAGCCAAGGAAATTTATAAGAATATGTGCTGTTTATTTTCTAAAATTGTTTGGGTTTTGTGCAGATGTTTTCTTGTGCCATGTCTACCTCTAAGGCCAGCCGGTACTTTAGCTATTTCTTCTTCAAGGAATAGATCATAATTCTTGTATAGTGATCAAAATTACTTTACTTTCTGTACTTGCTAAGACTGAAGCCGGACTACAAGAAATGAATGAGTTGAGAAGGTATCAATTACGCAAAGATTTTATCTCAACCATAAGAAACAAAAATCATGGTTGTAGAAAAACAGAAAGTAAAATGTCAACAGCAATCTAGACAGACAGAGGCTCGAACACGTTAGATTGTACGTGTATCTCAGGGCCTGAATCGCTGATAGAAATTAGCGCACATCTAGCCATCGCAACAGCATCCATAGAAAACCTTAATAATATCTAGAGCAGCAAAATGGTCCCAGCTAAGTTTCAAACAAGGTTAGCGCTAGCTATCATTTGACCAGAAGGCATTTATGGTTATGAAGCATGCACTCTGAAAAAATTTGAAGAGAATATAATCAATGCATTTGAAATATGGACGTATAGGCAAATGTTATGAGTTTCTTATAAGGAACATTTGGTATATGAATGGGTGTTACAAGAAATAGGTGAAAACAACTCATGAAAGTTATGAAAAAAGAAAAAAAAACAAAGCTTATCTATTATGACCATATACCAATAAACAGAAGTTAGGAAAGCATTATCATGGAAGGAAGAGTAGAGAGCAGAAAATCAAGAAGAAGGCTAATAAACCACTGGATGGACAATATCAAGGCAGTTGTTGTATCGTCAACGTAATGCCGGCGCTAGATAGATGACAAGGACGACGAAATACAGTATATATTAATACATATAAGCGTATGTTTTCATGTATGTCTATATATTTATGTGTGTATGCATATATCTGTGTATACACATATATCTATGCTTCGATATGTATATGTATATTTGTATGTCTATATATATGTATATGTGTATGAATATATACACATAATTACTCAAATATTATACTCATAAGTTTTTGCTTGTGTGTGTGTGTGTGAGAGAATGTTTATGCGTGTATGTGTATATATCTTTGTATGTGTTTGTATGCGTATGTGTAAAATAAGACGATGTGAATATGCATGGTATTTATGTATGGTTCGAAGATATTAGGAAACGAAATCTGTATAGAAACGGTATGTGTTTTACAAGAGCCCGTTGAAGTAGTTAAGAAATAAAAGAGTAAAGGACAACTGGCATCATAAGTATGTTACATACAAGGCGGGTATTATATATATATACCGCACCCACAAATACACTTATACATGCAAACGTAAACACACATACATATATACATCTTTGCTTATATATATTTCCATATTCACACATACATACATATACGTATATCTATTTATGCATTGGTATGTATACACACACAAACACTCACACACAGTCACACACATACATACACACACGCATACACACGCACACACACACACACACACATATATATATATATAATATATATATATATATATATATATATATATATATATATATATAGAGAGAGAGAGAGAGAGAGAGAGATAGATAGATAGATAGATAGATAGATACACAGGCGTACACTATGTTTCTAAGTTTTATTAGTATATGAATGTATACATGTTTTTATGTATGCATGTATGTATGTGTAGCAAGGCCGGGAATCTTTTCTTAGAATCATATTATATTGATGACGGTATTTGTTGGATTTTGGTTTCTTTACTGATGTATGTTCTTTCACGCCTTGTTATACGGATCCTTGTTAGTTTGGAATATATTACTAATATTCAATATAATTGCCAGATATTTTCACTGTCAACCTCCTAATAAGTGTATTCAATTATGAATGACAACGATTCCATTAAGTGTTCAGGTGTCTATTGAATTAAGTGCCAATGATTGTGTCTGTAAAACAACGGTCTTCATTAAATTGCCTTCAAAGATAAAACAATCGATAACATTATTAAAAGCAAAGGCCTTTATTCATTTAATATGGAGAACCATTTCATTCTCTTTCATTTTATTTTCAACATCTGAGCCCTTCTCTGGTTGTCTAAGTCGTCTTTGACGGGTCAGAAAGCGATAGTAGAGTCTCAATAGGACGAAAGTAAATCCTGTTTTGTACTTATACACATTTATCTCTCCCTCTCTCTTTTTCTCAGTATCCCTCTATATTTCTCGCTCCCTTTATCTCTCCGTGTCTCACGCTTTCTGTCTCTCTCTTGCAAACACATAGACATCGATATATACATGCATGGTAACCTGTTCATAATAGCATATGTATTTACACACAACTTGTAAACACCACAAAACTGTAATCTTGGTAGTTGATACGTTTAAAAATCATCAAATTTTTGGCAGTTACTCATAAATAAATTACTCACAAAATTACATTCTTTGGCAAAGTATATTTGTTCAGGCTTAGATAGTACTTTAAATTTAAACAGGTTAAATAGTGGCACTCACTTACTGGATTTTTCTAAAATATCAGGAATGTCTCAGACTAACGAAACAAATGTATTATTATTCTGATCAGTTAACCTTTACTCATGGTCAGTGTAAGGCTAATGTGATCTCCGGTTGTTAGATCTACGCTTTTTAAAACGAATGAACCCACACTGCATTGTATTAATTCTACTACTTGATACACGCAAATTATGGGAAATCAAAATCTCTCTGAACAACTTGCCTATGAAATATTCTGTCCCCTTAGGGTGAATAGCAACAGAAAATGGTTTACTAAAACCTGCACAGAAAACCATCCGTCATCTTGAGACAAACTAGTTACAGTATGATTTTTCCCTTCATGCTGTTGGTGAATGAATGGAATAAGTTAAGGAGATGTGAAAAGAAAGAAAACAAAAGAGACAGTAATTTGCTTAATGTATTTAGATGTATGTGACAGTATATATAAATATGTGTTTGAACAGAGTGTGTGTGTGCGTATGTCTCCTCAAATATATATATATATATATAGGTATATATATATGTATGTATATATATTTCTCATAAAAATCATTAAGATCTATTGGATCTCATGTCATCACTCCCATATTGGCGCCTGCTTCGTAAAGGGATTCTTTTTTTCTTTTTTGCAAAATCAAAATCAATTATCGATTGATTAATAGTGGCGTAATGGACATATGAAGTAAGTGAAGTGCAACGTCAGTCAGATGATGAAAAAGAAACAAAATTCGTGACTACAAGTAATCGATAATGTGAGTGTAGGAAGCATTGCAAAAAGCAAAAGTGAAGTCAATAGAACTATAAACAGTTTTATCTGACTTGATTAGGTGCAGTTGCTCTTGTTGCAAATTTGTTGGAGGCAGCTACTTGTTATAGAGTCTCGGGTAACCTGGTTTCCTGCGTTCAAGAAACAAATATTGGATTGTCTAATGTTGCTAATTTTTGTTGTATGTATGGATATTGCTGCTACTGTTCTTATATTTGCTGCTACCATTAATTCTGTCTCCATAGATGCTGGTGACGGGGATTTGTGATTTTGAGGTATGGGGAGTACATGTTAATGAAATACACATCAATCATGCAGTATACATAATAGCTGGAACTGTGAGCTAAAAATCCACGTAACAGAATCCAATTTACGTAGAATTGTGATATTGTCTTGTTTACGAGGTTTCTGACAACAAAATTTGATTCGAATCAACTGGAGCCAATCATCATTTTAATAATTGTGATGCCGGTGCCAGCGTGGGATGCTCGAGGTCGTATTGACTACAATCATTGGGTTGCTGCAATATTTTCAAACAATGCAATCTAATGATACGTAGTATCTTTATTAATGGCACTGGTACGTAATAAAATTCTATTTAGATATGTTTATGTCAGATATCTGCCCGAAAATTAGGTTAGCTGTTACCAATATTTGGTTCACATGTATTTTAAATACAATAAGTATTGCAGTAATTTCTCTCTGAAGAGGGATGCAATGCCAATAAAAATATTCATGTATCATGCATGATTTGAAATAATATATTATGTTCCATTTGTAATTGAATTCCAGAATATTTCGATTTTGAATTGAAGAGCTATCCATTAAAACAAGTATCTACATCCATACGATTGATAAGTAAACTTTGTATCAGTGACCTGGAGCTAGTAAACTATTCATGGAACTTCTACATCGAAAGCAGTAGTTTTAGCGCATCAAACAAGTAAGCAATAAACCACATATGTGTCAACTCCACACTACAACGTAGTTCCTGTTTTACGTATTCAGTATTTCATTGCAAACTCTACTCCGGCTCCTTACGAGGACAATTCGCTGGACGACATTCTCTACTCACAATTTCACAAAATACATCAAATTCCAAATGAGAAAAATTAGTGTGAGCCGTTTGGACATCCTCGGGGTGGATAGACCTGCAAAGAATATGGATACGACTAATTTTCCATGGACTAAATATATAAGAGCCGTCAATAAATATTGATTTCAAATTTTAGCACGCGGACAGCAATTTTGTAGGCGTTGGTAAGTCGATTATGTTGACCCCAGAGTTCAACTGCCATTTATTTTATCGACCCCGTAAAAATAAAAACAGTCGGACTCTGCGGAACATTAAGAGACACGAAATAACACTGAGCATTTTGTCCCGCGAGCTAACGAATCTTTCAGCTCGTCGCCTTTAAATATTTCCCAGTAAAATATATACAACTTGCACATCTTTTATAGAAGATGCCATATATGCTCTGATCCGCCTATCTGAAAACCATGCCACCGACTCCCATATGAAGTAATAAATTGCTTGAGTTTAGTATAACACACTGGATACATTGTACACTCTTCTTATTCTTCACTCTGTTTCTCTGGGTGCAGGTCAGCATTGCCCGAAGAGAACTATTTTAATGGCGTTACAGCCAGGACTTTTCTTTACGTTAAATGTATTTCGGAAAGAAAATCTTTCCATATTCAAAACTAAAAAAACTGGGATTTTCAGGAGATTTAGTGGTTAGTTTTATCAGGTCGAACATACTTATAGAGACTCTTTTCCTATAGTTCAAGCCTCCAGATAACTCTAACAGTTGCAACAAACATGTTGAATTGTCGTATAATGCGATTAATATGTGGATACTTGAAATGCTTTCAAACGTATAGTCTGGTCTGTATGCAATGGGAACGTTTAGTCATATTCATTAAAACCCTATCGTTTCTCTGAGTGTCAAGTAAGCTGTGTAAATACTCATATTCTGTCTTTGTATTTGGTGGATTTTGATTGTGTTGACCATATTTCGGATACAGATAAAAGAGTTTTTAGAAAGCTTGTCGAGTAGACCTAGACAATATTATTCATGATGGTGCACTTGGCGAAGATTTTGATTATGATATGCTTCAAGAAGCTGACCACGCTGATTATCTTGTTTTCTTAGACATAGAGTACCTCTAACTAGGTCATCTAATTTTTTATTACGTTAGGAATACTTCATTTGATATTTCAGCAAGGCAAAAGACGTAGTAGATGCAGACACGTGGACTTGGTACGTCAGATATAATAGGAAAAATATATATCTTGCTGTCCGCCATTGATCAGTCGTGATCAGAAACAATCTAGTTATGACTATAATGCAATTTTTTGTTGCATTGTTTCTATTGCTTGATGGTAGCATACAATATGGAAGATATTTGGTCGTTCTGACCTCGTTGATTTTAACCAACTGTGTCGTACTGAGGGGCATATTAGAAGAAGCACAAAATGACGTACCCAGTAGGCAGGTTTCAGTTAAGTATTTCGAATGGTTTCTTATTTGCTGCTAAACACAAATCTTTAGCAAAAATATCCTCGCAAATCGATATTAATGGTGCAATAAACGCATTAACAATGTAGGGTTTCGCAGCATAAGTGCCGTTTAACATACATTATGCAGCTGAACAATTTATCTCGAAGCATGCAGATATATTTTAAATGCAACGACAATTGAAGTTTGCTGACGAGCGAAATAAAACCTGTGCCTTTTCATTAAGATAGCAGGGAATTTTCTGATAAGAACGACGTAAAACGTATGATAAGAGCTCTCATAAGTAATTATTTCAACATAGAAAACATTCCAATTGTTAATGCTAGAAAATGTATTGGCCATCATTCGTGGTCTTAATCGCATGTTATCGCATGTTTGTGCGTGCGTGTACGTGAAACTAGGCTATGCATGGATTTATATACACTCCTCCACAGGCGTATGTAAATGTATGTGTGTGTGTGTGAATGCGCACGAGTATATGTATGTATATATAAATATATATATATATATATATATATATATATACATATATATATATATACATATATATATATATACATATATATATATATACATATATATATATATATATATATACATTTATATATATTTATATGTACACACACACACCACACACACACACATATATATATCTATTTATATATATATACATATATATATATATATATGTATATATATATATGTATATATACACAAACATATTCATACCTATATATACACACACACATGCACACAGACACGCACGCACACACGCATATATGTAAGATGTATGTGTATATGTGTGTGTGTATGCATGTGTATGTATGTGTGTAATCTATCACTGTTTTGATTATTTATGCCTGTTGGAAGGAAGGGAATTTTCTACTCATAAGTCAGTTTATATATTTTTCTTTATAGAACCGAAGGAAAGAAGGATGCATAAAAATATACATGACAAACGTATTTCACTAATACCTATTCATTATTGTCCATATTTTATTAACTGTGCCGAAATAAAGAAGCAAACTAAAGTTGCAATATACTCTGATATTAATATATTGTTTACGAACAAACCTAAGTTATTTTCTTTTCAAAAACACAAATCCTGATATATTGATGCTCGCAAAAATAACTATTGAATAGTCTGTACAATGACAGCAGCATTTACCTCATGGCCTATTTTCCAGTTCTGCTGTTTGCAGCTTTATTCTAACCATTCTGAGTAACACGTATTGGACACGTATTCCGATCTAAACGCTTAGTAATCTCAGTCATGTATATCCGGGGCTATTACCGGAGAATCGTTAGAGAATCGTTTAAAACTTTCAGTAGTATTTTAAGCTGTTTTTGAAGTGGTTGTTTATTCTTATTGAAAGAGAGAAAATCCACTTCTCAAGAGTCAATTACATTCATAAATTTTTAAGGTTTTCGTCAGTGAAACGAATAATGCATATCATATGACATCTATGTCAGTTCTTAATTTATTTTTGTTTGAAATATAATCTTCAATAATCGTATATTGCTGGTGTTTAAATTTTAGACTTTTTCAGTATATATTTTGCAAGGTTCTTTGGGACTGATTTGTATGTATTCATTTTGAAAATAATTATGGATATTTATTCAAATTTTGCATAGCTTAATGATTCCGTATATAAACGGGCGCGCACACACACACACACACACACACTCACACACACACACACACACACACACACACACATAATTTCCTTGCTCTATATACGCGCACGTTATCACACACACTCACTTATAAATTCGCGTAAACGTACCAACATGAACACATACGCACGTACACGCACAAATGAGATTACTCCAAATTTTCTGCGAAAAATATTCCCCAATAAATTTTACAATATTTTTCTAATGTTTAATTATTTACATTTACACGTATTTCAACAATCTCTATGTTGAACAAATATTATTATTTGCATATCTTCTTAAGCAATGTGTTGGTCGTAAAATAACACCTATACCATTGTGTTGACAATAAAATTTAAGCTCCTGTCTACATGGCTTTTCGTCTATTACAATTTGAATTCAAAGAGAGAATTTTAGGCATTTTATTTTCTTTTATATTTATCTTTTGTTTGTGATGGTAGTGGTAGGAAGAGTATAAAATCTGCATTATACGAAATGTCGACCGCATCATTGTAAATTCTGTGCAATTTTGAAATACACTTTGTCATTTCATATCGCATACATTGTGTACTAATTCAACTGTGTTTCGACGAAGTTTAAGAACACCGGGGAAGTTTAAGAACACCGGGGAAGTTTAACGACAGAACACCGGGGAAGTTTAACATGTGAGTACGATTAATCACTGCTCCGAAACTTATCCAAAAACATCGGAAATAAAGACATCGCATGGAGCCCAAATATAGCTGACAAAGGGTTGGACTATACCCGAGTAAGTAATACTCATTGAAATTTATTCCTATTTTTCCAAATATAATGATGTATTTTAACTTGATACCTCCACTACCCGAACAGCGATCGTAAACACACGTGTTACATCAAAATACAGACCATCCCCAAACCCAAACACCATA